>NC_133487.1:14043690-14343690 GCF_025370935.1 Choristoneura fumiferana | reverse complement strand
GAAAGAAGGAAGGACTAGTTTACAACACATTTACACAACATTTATTAAAAGACGTTTGGAAATAATTACAGACTCCTATTTTTTACCCAACTGCCAAGGAAGGGTATTGTTTTTCGACGCGCGTATATTGTTTTTCTGACTGACTGATCAACGCCTAACCATCTAGAACTAGATCAAGAAGAGCTCACCCCCAGGGAGCGCTAGTGTGGCCAGCCGAGAGGGTAAGCAGCGTTAGTATTTGCTTCTTTGGCGCTGGTGCTGGTGAGTCCGTGCGAGTGTAGCTACTTTTCCTACCCTCACTGCTTGCCCCTGACATAGGGTCAATTAATTTAAATAAATAATATTTTACGTAATGTTTCAAACGTCGTCGTAAATTTTAAAAGACCGGTCATTTCTGCTCTGCACAATTTCTAACTCTACCTTGCACTTGCTCATTACTTAAAAGGATTACAGTTTTATCCCGCACGACGGCTAGCCGCTTTTTGCCCAACTGCCGCCAGCAAGGAGGGTTATTGCCTAATCTGCCCAACTCACGGGTTTACCTAATGATTGATGCCCGCATTAATGTAATCAATGTTTCTGTTTGACACCTCAGGATGATTATCTGCTTGCAGTTGTTTTTGGGCAAGTTGTAATTTCTTTTATATTTTAATTTTATTTGTAAATGTCGTTACGTTTTGGTTGCGAAAAGTTTTGATTTATTTAAAAATTAAGGTTTCATTAATACGCATCTTAGTTTATTTTCTTGTTATAAAGTTAGACCGATACATGGATCAGTACAATGATGCCTGTCCTAAAATTAAAACTAACTGTACTCGTTTTTCGGAAATAAAACGGGCCTAACTCAATGGATCGCAATAAACATAAAAGGGCAATAATGAACTTAAAAATGGCCGCTCGATAGATTTATTAACAAGGATTTAAGCGAGCAAAAAAAATACAGTCGTATATTGTTTCCTACATTATTAAATATTGATTTGGTTTGGTTAAAATGCAGTTTTTAATGATTTTTTTTTAACAAAATTGTCCAATAAGACTAATTGTACAATCGGCCAAAATATACTGGATTAATTCCAAAACACTTTTTCACTACCCCTCATGCGCTTTAAAATATAACCCACCATTCTGGCGGCGGTCAGGTAACTCAATGAGCTTAGCAATGCATATTCACTATTAACGACGTTTCCCGTGCTATCGTTATTCTGTGGCACGTGCCTATACTTAGAAACACGGAGTTTGAAGACAGTCGTTAAATGCCACGAGTCGAAGGGACACGAGGGTTCAGATTTGGGGTTGTAAAACCATTAAAGATTTTTAGAGGAGATTCTACTTACAAAGATATTGTTGGACTGATTTAAACTTTTATCCCGAGTTTTTCCTCGTTATAAAGCTGTGTTGTTTTTTGTAAAAAAATCGTTTCTAGATAAGGGAGGTTTCAGACTAGCGTATTATTGCGTATTAGCAATTTTTTACAATCACGCTTTTATTTTCTTCGAACGTTGAACACGCAGGAAAGGGCGCGTACACGCGTATTTTGGCGTATGCCAAAAACGACCGTGTACGCGCAGAAAAAACGCAAATCTGAAACCGCCCTAACATTTGCAAAATGAATAGCTGTCCTCTTGCGAAATTAATTGGTTTAATTTATAATTAATTATCATTTTTGTTTACCAGCCCTACTTTTATTTGTATGTCGTGTGTAGTTTGTGGTAGGTACAAGTAAAAAATTAAATAAAAAGTTTAATTTAAACCTCTGTATTGCCACTGAAATAGTGCCCTATCAAAGTTAAACGCATATCGTTAGTAGTTCTGTTTTTCAACATTATTTTAAGCAACCTTCGGCTACTAATCGGTACGCAAGCTAATAAAAAATGTTCTCATATCAAATTCATGGAACTTTGCAGGTATTAATAATAATAAGGGCCGCCATTCACGGTGCGATTTAGTAAACGATCCTGCGTTATAATGTTGATCAAGTAAATGTTCCGAAATGCTCCATTGAACGGAGCCGGAAAGTGGTTATTTCGTTTCTCCGATGTATATCGGAAGAAAAAATAGTCGTTCAATAAATGGCCGTCATTAGTAGCCTCGGCTTTTGTACAGCGTTTCAAGGCAAATTAATTTTCTTTCACGTAATTTACTTATTTAATATTTGACTTTTACGCTTTGTGTAGGCTAAAAAACGTGCATGTTTTAAAACTTTGTCTTTAATTATTTTTTATCAAAATCAAGCTACAAGTAGGTATATCGCACTTCTACAACTAGAGTATAATATCAACTCAAATTAATCCACTATTTTAATTTAGATGTTCCAGAAATTTAATGAAGTCTAAATCAAGATGAGGTAGTTATTTTTAGTTGATATTTATAAAGTGCTCTTGATCTAAGAGTGAGTTGATACGTTGAATAATTTCAAAAGTCAAAATAGGCATGTCTTTTCAATTCACTTTTAAGTTAACGTTTTAACATGATACTAATCGGATACCTTGTTAAGTAAACAAAATAATGCTAATAATGCATTTTTTAAAACAAAATTAATCATCTATTGTTTTAGAGTTTCTCACAATACAAAATTAACATGGCTGCATCTTGATCGATATTTAATAGCACCGTTTATATTGGCATCGTGGCCCAAACACCTTGGCCTCAACCATTTGATCTAATAAAAAATTAAAAGCATTTCGAAATTCGAAAACATCATAATGGTAACAACGGCATAATTGCTTAATGGCGGTCAAATTGTGATTCCATTATATATTATTTATTCATGAGTTGCCGATCTTCACATGCGATCGTTCGCATCCACCTGAAATTATCTATCACATTATGTCATCAAGCATTTTATGAATCTAAATTCTTTATTATATGCATTAAGTGCCTTTTTATAATGAGCGTCATGGACGCTTACCTTTTCTCGATTAGGCCTAATAAGCGTTTAACATTGTTTAGAGTCCGTTTAATTTAAAATCCAAAGGGTGTCTTTTAATATCATTTTAGTAAATTTCAGTTTGTTATTTTGTACAATACTAAGACAATATTATGTATACGGCTACTAAAATGTTGTTCTTGATTTTCATAGAGTTCATATTACCAGTATTTCTCTTTTATCAATCTGAAATAATATTTTGGGGTCTATATCGTCTGGTCAAAAATTGATAGTCATAATGTATTGTTTGTCATAATGTAATGTTTGACATAACCCTTTTTTTCTCTGAAACCATTTATTTTTCAGAATTGTTATAAAACAAACCTAACCTAACCTATAGAGTTCTACAGGATGACCATTTAAAAAATTATGAAAAACGTACGATTTCAGCGTGAACAAAATTATGACTAACAATAATTATGACAAACATTACATTATGACTTATAAGATTATGGCAGTCAAAAGGATCCCAATATTTTGTTACATATCATTGAACCATTTCTAGCTAAAGTTGAAAACAACAATCATATTACGGTCTTTGTAAATGTTTAATCATTTATGTTATTGTTAGAGTATACCTTATTGTTACTTGGCTATTTTATTTAACATATTTTTCTTTGCGTTATTATGAATAAAAATACCTTTCTATTAATCTACCTTCTAGTTAAATAAAAAACAGGTTTGTTCCATCCTGACCCCGATTATCTTAAAATTAGTCATCGCTATAAGCGTTCTCATTTCAGAGATCCCTCATTATAATGTTGTTAAGAACATACAACATAGAATATAATAATTTTGTATTAGCATTTAATTTTCCGGGCCAACGATCGACGCTGTCGATCCCGTTCCCACAAATTTTAAATTACTGTCTTTTGTCTTGAATAACGTTTTGAAACTTATAACCGTGTGCTCTAAAATATGTATTTTAGAGTTTAATTTAATAACACAGGGCTTGTACAAAATTGTTGGTTTAAATTCTTCACACGGCTTCATGTCTATTGTTAAGTTACTTGCTCTATATTATAATCAAATTTTTAGATACCTATATTATTAGACAGCATCCGAATTAAAGAATGTGAGAATCTGTTTCTATGTTTTTTTATTCCTAAAAAATAAAATATGATGTCTGTCTATTGTTGTACCTATGTCAAACCAGAGGACATGCTTTTATCACTTAAAACAAACTCGTAGATATATTTTGATGCTTGAAAGGGATAACTAAAATAATAATAGTTCAGTGATAATCTTCATTATTTCTTTTACAGTATCACTTTCTTGAAATGATACTGTTCCCGATTCTTTGATCACAGCCCTGTGTCACAGCCATAGAACAATAAAAAAGAGTAGAATTGACATAAATAAGTTGCAATTAGTATTGGGACCCTTGTCGCCAAAACTCGCACTATCATAAAGCTAAACACATTGAAATATTTTTTATTGTTCTGTGGTCACAGCAGTGTGTGTTTGTTTCGTAAAAATAAGTCTCGGATACGTTGGTCTTAAAGTATAATACTTACACTATGAAAACAGTTTGTTGCCGAGTGCCGAATACGCGTTCATGAAAATAATATGCAGAAGCGTTGACAAGAAAGATTTTCTGACATACAAAATATCGTCAGATGGGGCCACTGACGAGAGGTCCGTTTGATGTTATGGTCTTGCTCCAGATTGACTAATTTAGTTATAAGTAAAAAAAATATAACAAAAAATTAAACCGACTTTAAAAAACCATGAAAATAATTTTCTACTCGTACCAGTCTGAAGTCGGTGCCTCAGCATGAGCCGGCAAGAGTGGACCTATAGTCGTCTACCTCACCTACATACTATACTTGTATATTGGGCTTCAATCACTCCTGCTGGCTCGTGCTGAGGCACCGACTTCAGACTGGTAGAAAATTATTTTCATGGTTTTTTGTAGTCGGTTTAATTTTTTGTTACTTATAAAAAAACACGCTTTTTAGAGTAAAAAATCTAAGATACAATAGTTTCAGATCAACTGCTCGTCACCTTTTACGAAAAATTGCTTTTCCGATGCAGAGACGTTCATTATTGAGGAGTCCTGGTGCTTCGTCACCCGTTCCATTTCACCGTATACATTACGATGAGCTTAAATTGCTTAGCAACTGTGTTCAAGTAATTGAATTCAACCCGTGAACAAGTACTTCTAATATAACTTGAGTAGTCGCTCCGTTGGTCAAATGTGGTCTTCGTCATCAGTTCCACTTCACACAATGATGATATTCAAGAGCACATGCACGAATTGCACGAGTCACTACTAAAAATATCGAAATTACCATAGGTGCCCCGATAATATTTGAAGAGTTCCCTCGATTTCCTTAGGATCCAATTATCAGATCCTGATTTGGTGCTTATGGGACCTAGTTGAAAGCATTCCTAGAAGAACGAAAAAAAAAATGAAACCAAGTACCTAATATGAGTCGCGTAAAAAAAATATGATGCCTTACATTTCATACGATCGTATGGTTATTGGTTAATATTCTCTGTCGCGGACGAACAGAAGTTGTTGAATTATTAATTGACTACCAATCTCGAATGTCCAATTTTTTCAACTCCGCCCATATGACACAAAACACACACATTAATCCTCGCATACAAACCTCGTGCTTCGTAGCGCTACTAATCCAACGGTCATCTAGCATGTTAAAAGTCGTTACAACAAACGGCACACTCATCGCTAGTTTTTGCCAAGCGTAACATAACGTCCATTTATTATAGGTTCCAGTACCACACACTACTATAATTATAATTACATTCGTGTTTGCTCCCCAATTAAAGTACGCTTAACTTTGCAAACGACACTATTCTCAGTAACCTTAAGAATGTTCATTGCCCAGGTAATTTTGATTCTCCGTAAATGCCATGATTAAATTAATTATGTGAATCATACCAAAACATGATGGTTACTGATACATAACTTTGTAGCCGTTTTCCTCTAGATGACGAATGGTTATGAGGAAAAATAAGGAATTTAAAAAATGACACCAAAATTTAACCTACTTCATAACTGTAGCTAAAAAGGCGGATATAGGGAGGGGTTTCTCTTTTTCTGTTAAAAAATGTTAAGTAAACAGGCAAACAAACTGATATTATAGTCATACTCGCATTTTAATATTATCAATGACATTGTGATATCGGTCTTTCGGTTGTCCAGTGATCGGATTAACTTGAAATTCGGTACACAATTAGGTAGCGAAGGTACCATAAGCTAATACTTTATTTCAGCGTTAAACGACTCATTTCATTACGCCAATTATAAGTTACTTGATATAATTTTCAAATTTAAATAATGAAGAAAAGCGATAATTAAGAGCATCCAATGTAAAAGTACGACAAAGTTTTAATGAAGCTTTTAATGTTTACTGTTTGCTAAAACTTTAAGAATTTTAGGTAAATCATAGACGTTTACTTAATTGTGAACAAATTTAACCGTTCAAAGTAAGTTTCAATTAATTTCGTTGGGGTATTACAAAATCAGTGTAGTTGTTTTCTTTGTCTTGAGAATTTAAACTTGCTGTGGGAATAATTAGCAATCATATGGTGCAGAAAGTTACACAAGACTTTCGATAGGGAAACAACTTCTTCATTGAATAAATTATGTTATGTGCTTCAGCGGGATAATTTGCACATTTATTTTTAAAGTAATTAGTTATTTACTTTTAATAGCGTTTATCGACCTAAATTTGATCCACTTCGAAGTCGAAAGAGGAATAAACTATGGGCACTTTGGGGGAATTGAAGCCTTAATTTTCCGTTATAAAAGTAAAAGTAAAAAAAAAGTAAAAGCCGTATAAAAATTACTACGTCTCGGCAAACGTATAACGTAAAATGTATATTGCAAGAGTAAAAAATATGGGAGCCCCTTATTTCGCATAACATTAATTGTCCTAATATGAATTCCCTGCCTGCTGCTGATTTACCTGCTGTAAACTAGTCCTTCCTTTTTTCTGTAAAAAGGTTGCCTGGAAGAGACCGCTCTTAAGCTATAAGGCCGCCTATTGCTTACCTTGTAATTTTCTCTGTGTACCTGTTTTCTGTATCGCTCACTATTTCTGGTGTACAATAAAGAGTAATTGTATTGTAATGTATTGAATTCGCATAATTGATTTAGCATAAAATTATTGTGCATAAATGCGAACTTGCATAATTATAAAGAAGCATAACACTTATTTTACATAACGATGAATCCGCATAATTGAAATATTGAGACAAAAGCCCAGCGCTGGGAATCGAACCCAGGTCCTAAGCAATCCGTGCTGCGTGCTATAATCCCTACACCACCGCTAGATGTATCCATATGTCTCAGTTTGTATTTTCGATATGGTTTCACGGGATACCCGTAAAAGTAACGAATTTGGAATTGAAATAAAAAATACAAAAAGACTCCAACAAACCAATTATAATTTATCAAGCAAGTACTAGCTTGTTCAGGGCAAAACCGACTCGGTTATGTTTCGGTTAGGTTAGGTTCAGAAGAAATGTTAGGTATTTTTTATAATGGCCCAATAATAGATATTCTCACATAGTAGTTCACTTTTCAGATCTAATTAAATTGAGTAAATAAAACAATAACCATTTTACTGTTTATATGTATATTGTTTGACAAATAAAATTTTCAATGTCATTAAAATAATCATTTTATCTTTATACTTTTTTATACTTCGTGCAAAGTAATGCCATGCTAATTAAATTTATGCCAACTTATCGTAATGCTAATCCACATTATGCGCATAAGTATTATGCGTATTCAGTTATGCGAATTAATTATTATGCGAAATAACGTTATGCCAATTTCAATTAGGACAATTAATTTATGCGAATTAATATAGACCCAAAAAATATATATACCTTTACAATCAGATTTATTTCACGTTTTTTTTTAATACAGAATGCAGGTGTATTTTGTGATCATTTCATGTAATGCTAATGTGATTTAAATTGAATAAATAAATAAGGTACATACCTATTTGCAAAAGCAAAGTTAAAAAAAAATACAGATTTTTATAAGAACCATAAGTAAAACTGCACTGATACAAATGTATAATAAAATTATAATCGTCATAAATATCAGAACGAGGTCGCTTTGAGCTGCTCTCCTGGACATAAATATTCTGTGACTTCAATGAAACCGAGGCAGCGCTGTGGTATGTAGCTAGACAAAGTTTCACAAACTAACCTAGTTTAACAGCTTTTTCTGAATATCAAAAACCTTTACACTATTACAGTGAACTATATTAACAATTACTTTGCTCACTCGCGACATAATATGCTATAGCGCGAAATAAGCACGGGTGACAGAGTTTATAGTTTAATGATCACGGACCTCCGCAAAGTATCGCCTGATTCAATAAATTATTTCCAATATCACAATCAGTTAAGTGTTTTGTTAAAAACGAATAGCATGATTTTTTACAGTTACTACAATGGAACGTAGACCTTATTAATACTTGATAGCGGAGTACTAGGATCTCGAATAAATTTGAAACTGTCGGGCGATTATCCTGTATTAGGTATTAATCGTGAGTAACCAGGTGTTTTGCGTGATCTAATCAATCATGTTGATGTTTTATAACATGGATGTAATTGTTTAAATATTATTAAAATAAGAAGTCTACTTTTCTCAAACATTCCCTCATGAAAACTGTTTCAGAAAGTTCAATTCAGTAAATTAATAATACAACATGTTCTCACGGTTGGACCCTTGCAAAATGTCAATCATAATTGCCCGTATTCTAACTTGGTGGAGATGTGGTGATCTCACAATGTGTCAGCATTATAATGAAACCATATGGTTAATTTCTCGTAGTTACGTGTGAGTAGATAATTCTCAAACAGATAATTTTATCATAAGTTTATAATTCATAATCATAATACTACTGAACCTTTTTTTGTATTTTGCCCGCGACTCCGTCCGCGTAGAAGTATGAAAAATAGTTTACGTTCTATTCTCAGACCTAATATACACAAAAAAAAACATAAAAATCGGTCAAGCCGTTTCGAAGAAGTTTGGTTATAAACACTGTGACACGAGAATTTTATAGGTATATTAGATTTAAATCGATATACGAGTCGAGGTTTGCCCGTGATACCTTTTCAAGGTGAGGTAGAAACGTAAAGTCAATCGTAAACTGAAAATACCTCAACTATTATTGTATTAATAATATATAGTCTACTTTTATCCTAATATTCTCATCTTAATCTTGTAAAATTTTAAAATCTTAACCGCTCATTCTAGCGACTTGAAATTATACATACACAACACTTTTTGTGAAATCACGAAATCTCTATTTTAATACCGCGATCTTATGAAAACGCGAGCGAAGCCGCGGGTATAGGCTGGTATAATATAAAATAACATGTTCAGTCCTATTAGAAATCATTAAATTCAATAGAAATTCTTGTAGATAATATTTTATGTCTACAACAATTTAATTTTATGAAACATTTTTACTCATAAACTAGAGGCAGACACTTACCACACAGCACGAGCTTCGCTTAAAGCCGAGCTTTAAGTGCTAACCACCGATTATCCAGATTATATGACTGCACTAAATCATCCAATACTTAGCCCCTTTCTTTGCATTGCGATCCCTGAACTATGAACTATAAAATTTAAGGATAGCCTCTTACAAAGGGCCTCGTATCCCGTAGGTACAATATCCTTTAGAAATACCTCGTAAAAATTGCAAATAAGCCATGTTTTATACGGACCGGTCGTAATGAGATGGACGGATTAAGATTGCGGTAAGGCCATGATTTATAACGATTTACGTAAATCTTGTTTTGATTTTGTTGGCTTTATTGTTATTGATGGCTATTTCAAAAGAAAAATGCCATATTTTCATTATTATTTACATAGCCTTTACCCGTGGCTTTTGCTTAGGTACATAAGTCACCTGATGTGGCGATTATGTTAAAATTCTGGAATATTACTAAATTCTCAAGGGAATTCCTAAAACTTATAACGTGATATGTGTAAGCACTTTACAATTCGCGTAAAGCAATTATTAGATATAAAACCTCTTAACAATTCAAGATTTTCACCTTATAGTTTCTTTTGATTGTCTCTCAGTCCTAACTGACACATTCAAATGCGAGCTGATTGTACAAGTACTAATTATACCAGATTTATTATTTGAATAGTTGAATTTCATTTAAATTATCAACAATTATGGCCGTCGGTACCTAGAAAAGAAGGCCCGAGGGAGTCTAGACTTGCTTCTGTCAGTTCAGGTTTAAGCGCAAATGACAATGCATTGATAACTGAAACAGACTGAGTCTACGCTTCACAGACAATTGCAAGACTAAAGCCTTTGAGTACACAAACTATTGGCTAAAGTCTAGACGGACAATAGGGACGTTAGCAGATGATACAGAGCTAAGCTTCTTTCTGAAGACAATATGGACATTACGTTGCGACACGGACTGGCTGTACGTGACTCAGTTCATCAATTGCATTTTGCCTTTTCTACTTGACCAATTAAATCGAATTCACAAAGGAGAGTTTGCTTTCGTATATATTTTTTTTCACTGAAGCAAGTTTGTGTTTCTATTTAGAAAAAAAACGTTAGTTTTTTATTTTTTTATTTATTCCGCTGGATGGCAAACGAGCAAGTGGGTCTCCTGATGGTAAGAGATCACCACCGCCCATAAACATCTGCAAAACCAGGGGTATTTCAGATGCGTTGCCAACCTAGAGGCCTAAGATGGAATACCTCAAGTTCCGGTAATTTCACCGGCTGTCTTACTCTCCACGCCGAAACACAACAGTGCAAGCACTGCTGCTCACGGCAGGATTAGCAAGCAAGATGGTGGTAGCAATCCGGGCGGACCTTGCAAAAGGTCCTACCACCTGCAAAGAAGCCTGCACTAGTTAAAGAAAAGTACTCGCTAACTGCTTCATACGTATTATTCTTGGTCAAAGTGTAACCGTTGTATGCCCTCGACTGTGCTTACCTAGGCGATCAAGCTTCGCTCGGGATAAAATGGAAAAAAAACTCGTTTTCCCAGAGATAGGTCTATGCAACCAATAGAGCTTAATCGTTTTGGATATCCTTCTTGTCACATACGAGTAATAACTGGATTACTTGGATAACTTGTTTAGGACAACAGCTTTGTTCAGTTCTTTTTATTTGTAGGTATATTGTAGCAAAGAAAAGCGACTTGCTCCAAGGATTAACAGCTATTTCAGTAGTGGCTGTAGCTAGTATGTATGTAAACTCTTTATTGTACAAAATAAGTAACAAACACAATTGACAAGCATTAAGATATATGTACAAATGGTGTATGTGCTAGTAGCTCTTGATCCCTATTTTCTACTTCATGATTCGAGTTCCCTATGCACTCAGCCTCTTCTAAACCTTTGTCTTAAATGCACTACATAAAATCCTGTCATGCTGCTCTTGGTGCGTCTTCACAATTCAAACGAGCCAGTGTGGTAATAACTCGGAGTTTCCAATTACAGACCAATAAGCAGTCAATCACGCTTCAGGCGGACAGCTCATTTCTGCGTCATATTTCGCGGGCTGCACTTTATGGTTCGCGGTGCGGTTAGGTGGTTTTGCTGTGCTATATTATATTTAACACGTTGTCCTGTCTGGTAATAGGCTATCCGTCTTAGTGTCAGAATGGTGACCAGAAGGAAATGTTTAAAATAAGCTTACGACGTGGCGGTAGTCAATCTATTTTTTTTTTGCATATTGTATACTTACTACTAAATATCTCTGGTCGTTCGTTTACCAAAGCCAAGTATATTTCGAATCTTTAAGTTTCATAGAGTGTATTACTATAGTCATTTCATTATCTACGGACTTTAAAAGGTCATAAATGAAGAAACTTTACACTGTTTTACTTAACATAATTAGTTATCCTAATTCTTCATTATCTTTTTTAGCAGTTAGGCTACTAGTATTTTGATGAAATGAATTTTATTTCACTTGTTTAATGTTTCCGGAAAATTAACAGAAATTAAACAAAAACACAGTATATATAATTATACCTACAATATATAATAAAAATGAGTTTTTTTACATTTAAAAGGATTCTACATAAATAACATAATGTCCTTTACACATTTTGCTCGATCTTTAAAATTTAATAGAAATTCCATCCATAAGCGAGACCGATTTGCTAACACTAGATTTTGGTGATTAAGTTTTTGTTACATATTACGTATTATATTACGTTCCATTTTTACGAAACTTTACACCAGTGACGCTTTACCATATTTATAAACTTCTTAACTCGCATAATTCATACCTGTCAGGTTTATGTACTTAGACAGGAAGTACCTACTTTGCTACTAACCAGAAATTAAAACTAAATGCAAGTTCAGCTTCTAACCCCATTGCTATTACAGAATTATTTTACATATAGGGTAATTTGAACGTGTTTCTAGCTATCTAAATTAACCACTATAATGACCAGGTTCCCCTACTTAACAATGCTCGCAAATAACAGTCGTATAGTGGAGGGGTGAAATAACATAAAATTTTGCATTCTTAATCAAAATATGACAGAATAAAGTGTACAGTCAGTCCCTCACTAGTCATGGTTAATTTAACGTGATGACTACCACTTACTTTCTTAATAGGTATATTCCTAGTTACGATAAATACTTACAGTGTTCTGTCGTGGAAATAAATTTGCGAAAAAGACTGCGATTATATAATAGTAAGAATAAGTTTTTTGTAAAATAATCATTTTTATCAAAAGCTTTTTGCTGACTGTACTTTTTTTTACTGTACTTGCATTGTAACCCAAATACTTTGCTTACTACTGACTAACTATTGCTGTAACTTTTGCAGGTGGTAGGACCTTGTGCAAGGTCCGCCCGGATTGCTACCACCATCTTGCTCGCTAATCCTGCTGTGAAGCAGCAGTGCTTGCACTGTTGTGTTTCGGCGTGGAGAGTAAGACAGCCGGTGAAATTACCGGCACTTGAGGTATCCCATCTTGGGCCTCTAGGTTGGCAACGCATCTGCAATCCCCCTGGTGTTGCAGGTGTCTATGGGCCGTGGTAATCTCTTACCATCAGGAGACCCACTTGCTCGTTTGCCATCAAATCGGATAGAAAAAAAACTTTTGATTGCGTTGACTTAAAAGTTTGATTTTTTCAAGGCTTCAAGGGACTGCAGATATGAGTAAACGATATCAATTTCAGCTTGATAGCTCCACGCGTTCCTGAGAAAAAGGGTCTTGACAGACGGACGGACGGACAACAAAGTGATCCTATAAGGGTTCCGTTTTTTCCTTTAGAGGTACGGAACCCTAAAAATTGCACCATTTCTTCCTCCCAGGTTAGATATCTGGCTCCTAGCACTTATTTTCTAGTTTTTTCAATGTATCTAGTTACCTAATATAATTATTATGCTGCAACCAGATTACTTCCACCTAGTTTCGAGTACCTACATCAGTGAACATAATAAAAAATCGCTGTTCTATCTCAGGTAACTATGAAACCAATTTTCTTGCAAGAAGTCTAACATTTAGGTATCCCGAGGACGTCTTCAAAATCAAGAAATGGGCCACAAAGGGCTCTTTTGTATGTAATTTTTAGGGTTCCGTACCAAAAGGGTGCCAACGGAACCCTATTACTGAGACTCCGCTGTCTGTCTGTCAGTCCGTCCGTCTGTCACAGGGCTCGATCTCTTGAGCCGTAATAGTTAGAGACACTTGAAATTTTCACAGATTATGTATTACTGTGCCCGCTATAACAAGAAATAGGTACTAAAAACAGAATAAAACAAATATTTAAGGGGGGCTCCCATACAACAAACGTGTTTTTTTTGCCATTTATTTGCTAATGTCTAATGTTATATAGATAATAATGGTACGGAACCCTACGTGCGCGAGTCCGACTCGCGCTTGGCCTTTTTTATACTTTCGGAAAGACCATCATTGCTGAGAAGAATGCGCCGCAAGAAACTAGGCAGAAAATCATTTTTTCTGAACAAAATAGGTATATAATTCCAATTACCTTAAAAATTGAAGCTTCGATAAATATACATATAGCGCTACCTCAGACTACTACCAGAATAGTTTCCTTGCAAAAAATGTAACATAGGGCATCTAGAGCTGTCTTGTAGATGATGCAGACTTGTATATCGCAAGAACTGACAGTGGCTGAGGTTGCTTTGTGCACTAATTAGTACTTCGCTAGAACTACCGACAAAAGGGGAAAGTTGGCGATTGCCGTGCTACATTGTAGAAGCGTTTGTTTCCGCACTGTTGTGCGCTGTGGAAGTTTTACTGATTTTGTTTTGAAGTGGTTCATTTTTAACCGACTCTCAAAATAGAGGAAAGTTCTTAATGCAATTTAATTTCGTACATTTTTCCGTCGATGATTTTTGGGCTACCCGTTCTAGACAGTCTCGAAACAAAGATGACGACAGGATACCAAATATCTTACTTAAATATTAGAAATATTTTTCTTTTTAACCTATCTTATCTTCTTTCTGTCGAAAAGGTTGCCTGGAAGAGATCGCTCTTAAGCGATAGGACCGCCTATTGTGTACCTTGTAATTTTTGGCTCTGTGTACCTGTTTCTGTATCGTTTACTATTTGTGGTGTACAATAAAGAGTCATTGTATTGTATTGTAGGTATCTACTAAGGGTTAAAGACCATGATTAGTTCTGTTACAGGATAAGTAATCATTGATAACCTAACCAATAAAAAGTTGGAAAACCTCCGACCTTGTCACTTCAAAGTTCAATATCTCAAAAACGGCTAAACCGATTTTGATAAAATATATCTATGAACCATCGCTAAAAAACCTGATTTCAAATAAAAAACCGCATTCAAATCCGTTCACCCGTTTTAGAGCTACGGTGCCACAGACAGACACACAGACACACATTAGCGGTCAAACTTATTACACCCCTCTTTTTGCGTCGGGGGTTAAAAATATAACGCTCATATACTTTTCCGATATAAAGCCGACCAAATTTAAAACAAGCCCGAAACCATCTCGTGACGAAATTAAATAGTTAAACAAAAACTGCAATTTCACACCTGGTTTGTTCCCTCTGCGTCCAAGTTTCCTATGGGAGCCGGTGTTGGGTGTCGACTAATTAGCGCATGCGTTGACGTGGAATGAGGGACGAATGCTGAGGCGCAGAGTGAAACGCTACGGTGGTTAGTTGACAGGGTTTTTCCTGAAAACTATGGGCATTTTTTTACATTAAGTATTAAAAAAAGGCGGTAGTTACTATGCCATCATCATCATCATGTCAGCCGAAAGACGTCCACTGCTGGACATAGGCCTTCCCCAAGGCTGTTTTTGGGGAGAAAATGTCTTAGTCGCCACGCTTGGCTTGGGTTGGCGACCGCAGTTTACCAGATAGTCCGCGGAGGACGCTGCTGCCCGTTTTCCGGTTTATCCCTTAGCCGCCTCTTACGAAATCCACGGGAAGAGATGGGGTGGTTCAATTCTTGACCGACACCACACGGCAGTTACTACGTAGAGCAAGAATATTTAACTGAAAAAGACATTTGAACAACCGCGATCCATTTATATTACTTTCATGTTAACAGCCTGTTTTAGCAAATATTTATTAAGTTCAATAGGTTTATTTAGCTAATCCTTATTTTCTTGTTCTTGTTACATTATAAAAATACTGCATTTGATCTAAACGAGCTCATCATCATCACCATTGTCATACCGTACATATCATACCGTAGGAGTTCCACTGTTTGACGTAGGGCTCCCCCATAGACCTCCAGTTACTTCGGTTGGAAGCGGCTTGCATCCACCGTGAACCCACGGCTTTAACCAGGTAATCCGTCTCGTTGGCATCTTAAGCTGCGCTTGCCGATCCACGGTCTCTATTCAAAAAATGTTAGGGCCCAACGGCCAAACCTTCTACTGTCCCCTTCACCTTTTTCCTTCTGTCTAGGATTATTAACATAATTTTAATGCATACTGCACACTATGCTAATAATTCCGATAGTAGATATTAATGTGTTTATCCAATGCGTATAGAATAAGCAAGACGTATGCGCCGGCTTTCTCATTAGTATAGATTGATGACTCTAACAGTGCTAACAAAACGACATCTGTTCACAATATTAATGTGCATTCCTGGTTGCATAACCGCTAAGAAATGCACTATAGTTTGTTCAGTTCGAGAGCGGTTTCGTTTTATTTATATTTAGTTTTTATTGAGACAGTGTGTCTAAAGAAGAAAATAAATTATTATGAATATGTTTAGGTACAATTTAACAAGTAATTAAATAAATAAATATCCTGGGCCATTCACACCAATTGACCTAGTCCCAAAGTAAGCTTAGCAAAGCTTGTGTTATGGGTACTAAGCAACGGATAAATATAATTATATAGATAGATACATACTTAAATACGTAGTAAACACCCAAGACCCGAGAACAAACATTCTTATTTTTCATACAAATATCTGCCCCGACACGGGAATCGAACCCGGGTCCTCAAGCTTCGTAGCCAGGTTCTCTAACCACTAGGCCATCTGGTCGTCTAATTTAATTTAAGTCTAATTGGTTTTTAATTGCCATTAAAAACACCGACATTAGCTCGAAGAGTATACAAGTTGAATTGGCAATTGGCGGTTCATATTGCTCGAAGAACAGGTAATCGTTGCGGGAGAAAAATCCTCGAGTGACGAAACTACTAGGTAAACTGACAACATCGCGAGAGTTACGAACAACCGATGGATGCAAGTGGTGTTGTTCATTGTATCATTCTAAGGAGCACGTCATTGACTCATTGTTCAACAGTGTGATTTTTTTCTGGCTGATGATGATGAGTTACACTTAGTTATTTATTTATTCTTGGAGCATCTTGCTCACAGAAGGATTATTGAATTAATCGGAAATAGATGTTAATATTTTTTTTTAGATTAATATTCAACAAAGAATCCCTTTCCTAATAATTTAGATAACCTAATATTCACCTGTGGTACAACTAATAACCGTAAAGTACGATCATTAACAATAATCAACGCTTCCCCTAAAATATTACTATCCAATCATCAAGCCCAGATAAACCTATACAAAGTACACGTGCACTTTAAAAGTAATGATAGATATCATTAGCTACGCATCCCGAGGGTTCCGTATAGAATAAATACGCGAATCACTCTCAAAATGTCACTAAAGCGTACATAATTCTCAAACTGAAACCACATGTTTTGTTCACATTGAATAATAATAGATTGCTACCCCTGCACGGTTGTAGAGTCACAGCTAATAAAAATACTACAAGCTACGCTTGAAAAATGTGCAGTATCAAAATAATGTTGTAAGGGTGTGAATTCACGATTTTCCAAGTGTAGTTGAGGGTTGGGTTTCGGTAAATTAGGATAAAGGGGTCAGTAGTGGGTCAGATAAAGACGGCTGCAACAAATTGTGTGCCCTCCCGCCTTTGTTATCGGCCCCTGCTGTACTTAATTGTGCTTTTGTCTGTCTTTAGACCGCTCTGAGATTGGCTAGCTTCCATTGAATTTGACCCAAGGTTAGAATTATAACGCAATTAAAGCACCGATAATGTACGTTTTATTTTGCGTTTTCTTTATTAACTACTAGCTTTTATCTGCGGGTTTGCTTGTGTTAACCATTAAATCTGGAATTTGAACTGAAATCCTGGAATTTCGTAAGATTCTTGTGAAAATTTCCGAAATTTTTAACACAATATTCGTTAATGTTACATAAAAAAATTAACTAGATACTTAGATTTTGAAATTATTGAAATATAAAAGTACATATTTGTATCTGTATTATTAGGGAAATCTAGATAAAATCACAATACCAAATCTTATTGAAATACGTTCAACCGTTTTATCGCGAAAGTGTACTCGTAGGTAACAAAGAACACACACACACACACACACACACACACACACACACACACACACACACACACACAAAGCCTATTATATGTATTTTAACTTCATTCAAATGAACGATGTTATTTAGTACCGTTGGCTATATTTAGGTAGCGTTTCGTTTTAATATTCCGTTAAAAAAATGTGTGTCGTAGGCGAAATGCCACGAAATTTCTCAAATAAAACAGACTAACAATGTTATTTTTACACACTTAATCTCTTCCTTATTTTATCTTGTATGTACTTGTAACCTGATGTCTACAAAGTTCCGTTCATAATAGAAATCACCCACGCAGTATCTGTAACACCTACTGCCACCTACAAAAGGTTAAGAACTTGAAGTAATGGATCCAAACTTTAGCCTAAAATTGAATAAATATACAAAATTTTCAATAAAATAATATTCAAACAAAAACATGCTACAGTAACGAGCCAAATATCCATTGAGATTGATTGATCATTGGTCCATTACTAAAAAGCAGTAAAATATCGCAATGGGTCGATATACTTAAGTAGTAGGTGGATATTTAACAGAATTAAAAATTTTAGTTAAAATCTGGCCTGTTGTGTAGGGGCTTTCGATTTTAGCTGATCAGGTTGGAAACGCATCCGCATTCACTTTAGAGTTGCAGGAGCCTTTGAGTGATAGGTCTTGCATATCACCAGGTGCTTTACACGCTCGTTTTCCCATTAAAATAAACTTAGTGAACAGAATAGCAAATTACTACTGATTAAAATGTAAACTTTTTCAAAAAGCCAAATAAATATTCAAATCCTCCACTTAATCACATCCTTCACAATAAAGGTCTTCATACACTCAAGCCATCAAGCATCATCGCGATAGCACTTCGCGGGCGTACAATCGCATTAGCACACGCCTCAAAAACCGGTTCCTACCGCGAATAGCCATCCTAAATAAACAATAACAGGGAGAGGACAGCTTTTAAACGATCTCCAACGGCTCAGCTGAGAGATTAGCCCACCCTAATAACCAATTAACATTTGCGCCTCTGAAAAACACCAATAATCTAAATGCCTTCACAACACGGTTGAATTTCGATTAGTTTGCGTCTGACAAAAGCATCGTTAACGCAGATGGGTTTGTCTGATAGGTGCTTATAGAGTTTTTGACGAGCGAAGGGGTAGACGTGATTGAGCTACATGTTAATACTGTGCTGTGTTCTGATTTTTAAATAGGAAGTTCAGCTACTTTCACCAAAGGAATGGGACAAATTTACCCCTGTACGCTAACACTGTCTGTCCTTTAAATTAAACACGCTTATACAAGGAATTTTTAGTATAATTTGATATATTTCAGCAAATGCTTGGTTTAGTTTGACTGAAAACACCCCTGCAAAGCTTTTTATCGAAATTTTCTGTTCAAACTTTAACCATGTTCATCAAAAAAAATATTTGAAAATACTTATCATATTGCTTACTGTCTATCATTTTACTTTACAACGAATCTTCAGATTTAGAAATATTACTGTCTCATAACTTTATTGGACGTATATTTTAGTACAACCTTGCCTTTGACTTCTGAATAAAAACTTTACTATCCTTAGTCCTTCCCAGAGTCTCAAATTATATCAATCCATTCCAAAGAGGTATACTAGTTAATACCAAAATTTACCTACATCGGTCTAGCGGTTTAAGCATGAAGAGATAACAGACAGACAAAGTTACTTTCATATGTATATTAATTACTTTGGAAGTCTAGGTTAGTATGGAATGACACAAAGTTATGGCTCCAAATGTGAATGAAAACAAGATTTTGGACAATTTTCTCTCATTTTTCATTAAAATATAATTAATGTTTAGAGACCTTTATCGTTCGGTTGAAATACTGTTGAAATATATTTTTTCCTAGAAAAATGTGGAAGTAAAGGAATTTATTCAACATAGTTTTATGTCTAAAACCTAATACCCATTGATCTTTTCCAATCTTCAATGAATTTTGACAATTAAGAACTTTTTATTAATATATTGACCCGGATAACTCACGTCTTAAATCGAGTTTAGCTCGACATGTTTCGGGCTAATAAGTAGTCCTTCGTCTTCGGAGCAACGCGACTCAGCGGCTGCTGCAACACGCGCACTGCGCGCCGCCGCTCTGCTCGCGCGAAACATGTCGAGCTAAACTCGATTTAAGACGTGAGTTATCCGGGTCAATATATTAATATGAGTGAGTCTCACGGTAGTTTCATGTAAGAACTTTTTGTCTGAGGCCTTTTAGTGTTAGTATATTTTATCCTAAAAAGTAAAATGATATTGGATAAAAAGACAAAGAGAATAATTATAATTCTCCAAATTCAAAAATAAAATCAATAGCAAATAAAGTTTCAGAAAGAAATGTGAGCGGAGCGGCGACTTTTATTCTCCAAAGACTTGGCTACGCTCCTCTAAAACCTTTACTGCCTTGCTGGAAAAGCATCCTTCAACTCCCCGCCTTAAAACTGTCAAATCCCCTGCGTCTGATGACCCCGCAGTCGCCGTATCTGAAGATGCAGTCTGGCTGGCCATTTTTTCCCCGTAACGATTCCACTGATGGGACCGTCGACCACCTTAAGACTTAACACAACAAGTTCTGCCCTTCTCTAAGAATTAATGGGCCTACTATCTGAAGTCACAGTCGGGCTGCTGCATTGCTTGAAGAATTGATGGTCTTCTGCGGGCAAAGTGTTCTTGAACGGCGACCACGTGCCGGAAGACACAGCGTGGTGGAGATGGCAGGAGTCCGTTGAAAGTGATAGGCGCCGGAGGGACCCGTCTTTTTGGTGTTCTTCGGGGGGCGTGGACGTCCACCGCTGTACGTTTTTCGGCTGAATAATAATAATGTGTCTCAACTTGACGTTACTGACTTAACGTTATTGGAAAATTAAAGCTTGTGTCGGCACCGTTTCAATTAAAAAAAAAACAATAGAATCGTTCGCAACAAAAACTTTGCACCAGCTGAAACAAAACACAATCCCGCACAAAAACAAATGAAATTACCTATGCCAAATTCAAACCAAACCCAGCGTCACATACAAATGCGTTACTCGTTAAGTTGGCAAGATCCTCGTGGGACGGAAAGCATATGCGCCCGTTATAATTAGGGAACAATGTTTAGCTTTAGCAAATCCCTTTGGGGCGTAAATTAAGAGATTTCGCTCTCGGACGGCTTACGGAGACACTTGTGTTTAAGCCCGCACAAGGACCGATGTTTGTTTGTATGTATTTGCCTAACCTTATTAGAGTATTAGGTTTGCCAATTACGCAGGAAAAAACGCTAAGCTCGCATAATTAAGTAAAAGATATTGTTAATCATAAAAACCATTCGTTAAAATTATGTATACTCATACTCAAAGAAGTTAAAAATTAAAGTTACAATTTTCTTTTTAATTAATGGTACATGTGACACAATGTGACGTTCATAAATGTAGGTTAAAACGGTTTACGCGTATAACAATAAATTTCTCGCTTTTTGTTAAACTTCGCATGTTAGGTACACATTCGAGCCCGATTTTTAATTAACCAGTTCTTTTTACTGAAGCCTTATATGAAGTAAACCAATGAAAACGTATTATTACCGTACCGTATTACTATTTAAACTCCTGTTTGGCATCAAAAAGATCGATTCATTTGTCTTATACCCTTCACTTTATTATAGTCACCATTTTGTTTTTTTTATTTTTAAACCTCTCTATGAGTAATGTGACTAAAGTATTATAGCGCCCGTAAGCGTACTTTGATAGCGTACTGGTAGTTTATCATCATCAGCCTATAGCAGTCCACTGTTGGACATAGGCCTCCCCAATGAGCGACATCGGGCTATGTCCTTGGCTACACGCTACCAGCTACTACCCTTTCGCTTTCGCATTCGTCAATCCACCTGGCCGGAGGGCATCCGGGTAAGGGCTACACACTACGTTTGCCGAGGCGCGGGCTTCACTCAAGAATTCGTTTACTCCAGCGGTAGTTGTATCCTTTTTACCCGACGAAGGAGGGTTATGTTTTTCGAGCGGATGTATGTATGTCCGTTTCATTGGTCCTCGCTGCAGCCTAAACGGCAGGACGGATTTTAACATATGAGATATCATTGGATTTGTAATATGGCGTCTGCAAAAAAAAATATGGCGGAGGGAAAAAAAATATTGTAAAAATGTGGGTATCGAATGAAAGCTACTAATTAGCCCATTATAATATGGGTTATAATGCTTTAAATCGACGATTTTCACAGAAATATCAAAAAAGTATAAAAAAAGCATTAAATTAAAAATATCAAAAAACCGACTGCCTTAAAAACTAAAAGGAAGAAAATAAGTCTAGTGGTCCTAGAACTCTGCCAAATAGCTCATTTAAAGTTCAACATTCGGGACCCATTCAAATCGTGACCAGACATGACATGAGCTACTTGACAGAGTTCTGGGCCACTACGAGAGACTTATTTTCTTCCATTTACTTTTTAAGTCAGTGGAGTTTTTTTTTATTTTTACTATGTCCTTTTGCAAAAAATAGTGCCCCAGACGGACAAAGTAGGTATTCATTAACTTAACTCAATATTTTCATGTACATCGCTCAATAAACATACATAGCAGCATATTAAAAATTCCCAAAAAAATATGAACCCTTTCAGTTAACATACAAATACACGATTAAGGTCCAAATTAATTTATGACCGTCCATTTGGTCTGTCAATGTTTGCACATACTGTCCTGTTTCGGAGTTATCTGTGTATTTGCATATTTCTATTAACGTGGGGATGACCGCCTCCCCGCTTGTCATAAAATCAACATACTGTACGTTGAATGTGTTATTTAATGAGATGTTGTCGTAAGTATGTTTGCTATGACTTGTTACGGATATTTATTTTTATAGGTACTTACATCATAATACATATATATGAGACCTGTAGGTTACACAGTTAAAAACACGTAGGTAATCACTAATTTCAGCGAATCAGTGAAAGGCAAAATGGTTCGAGTTCGAATTATTTGACACCTTAAGTTGCAAAAAAGTTATACATTACAATTGTTTACATCGATTCCCAAGAGCAAGGTTGCAAAAATGTGTGCATAAACATACCATACCATAACCATAAATTCTGTTATTACTTATTCTATGACATGTATAATGTTATTAAATGATATTGTAATGGATAACTCACGTCTTAAAAAGTTTAGCTCGACATGTTTCGGGCTATTTCGTAGCCCTTCTTCTCAGGAGCACGCGACTCGGCGGCTGCCGCAACACGCACACTACGCGCCACTGCTCTACTCGCGCGACTGCCCGACGAAACATGTCGAGCTAAACTCGGTTTAAGACGTGAGTTATCCGTTACAATATTATTTAATATGAGTGAGTCTCACGGTAGTTTCATGTTATGTATAATGTTAAGTAATTAAAGTCGTATATGCACATAATTACATATTTATGTGACTTTGTTGTCCCTATTTCTCTTTGTAGTCAACTGTAGCAGTCAAAAGCTGTTGAGTAGTTTTAAAACAAACTGTTTTGTTGCTGTTATTCCTGTGTGTATACTACGTTCTACGAGTAAACATATATTTTCCATATATTATGAAGCAAAAACTTCATAATCCTGATACTGAGTTCATTATTTGGTAGGTTTAATTTTAAACCTTGTGAAGTTTTTTCGAACACGGAAGTCGCTAACAATTAACGACAGATGCCTGCCGAAAGTTTAATTAATAGGACACTTTTTAATTCCCTTGAGGTTTTCATAATCGGATTTCGAGATTAAATGGACAATACGATTTTCACGTAAATATTTTTAACTATTATGCCTGAGCTGTGTACAAAAGACGACACTTTTCATAGAAATAGAGATAAATTGATCATATAATAAATAAAGTGAATTTGTAGCTATTTATCGAAACAAGGTGCAAGAAAATAAAAATAGAAGACGACTTGCTAACCTACTAACATACTTGCAGTTTACATTCCACGTTGCAGTACTACGAGTAGAGTCATGAAGTTGTGCACGGGCATCCTAAAAGGAACTTTGACTGAGAATTTTGTAAAATCCCGGAGTCTCAATCCAACTGCCAGACCTAAGGATTCACTCGAGCGTAACCGAGGGTAGAAGCTAGTTAGAAATATTTCTCAAAATTTTGAAACACCTCCCGAAGGGTCGGCGTAAACAAATAAAGAACACGACGGCGATATGTTCATTAAAGTGGTTCGAATTCCGTTTACTCCATTAGCCAGATATTTTAATTGTGTGTTGTCCCTTCTGAAAGTTCGCAGCTGGGCCACCGCGCCGCGACGCTATTTCAAGACAAATTGCTTTCAAACTGATGTTTCCGAAATTCTATATTTAAGTTACGATGTTATTTATTACTAGTTTTAGCTCAGAGACTGTATTAAATGTAGAAAACATGGGGGGGTAGATGAATTTGATATTTTTTTTTAGAACTAGCCGTTACCTGTGACTCCGTCCGCGCAGAGTTCGGTTTTCACTATCCCGCGGGTACTATGCAATTTTCCGGGATAAAAACTATCTATATCCTTCTAACCTATGTCCTTCCCCGGGACGCAAACTATCTGTATACCAAATTTCATCTAAATCGGTTCAGCGGTTTAAGCGTGATGAAGTATCAAACAAACAAACAAATAATTAGCCGTGAAAATTTTAGCATTTACATATATATAATATTAAAAGAAAAAAAAAGAAAAGAATAAATTTATTCGCCAAATTTCACAGCAAAAAGAAAAAAAATACAATTAAAATAAGACAACCTTATTACACACTCTTACATACTAAAAAATATATATTAGTGGGATAAATATAACAAGTTTGTGTTTCAAATTTCACTTTGAATTTTAATCTTTTTCCTTACACTGCTTTTTGGTGACTGTACATGTAGGTACTATATGGCTTGCATTGAGAAGCCAGCGCTAGTGCTGGTAGCGCGCTCCTCCGGCGCAAACTACCATCTGCCCTTACCCTGGAATCGACCTAATGCACGCATGCTTGTATTATCACCCAATTAACAGATGTATGCTAAATTTCAGGTCAATCTGACCACTGGACGAGGATTCAATTCGAATTCCAGATTTACACACACGTACCAAAGCAAATCGGGACCGTTGAGCCACTAGCTAATTTAGCGGAGTTATACTTACTCCCAATCCGCACTGGGCCCGCGTGGGAACTATGGCCCAAGCCCTCTTTTTCTGAGAGGAGGCCGCTGCCCAACAGTGGGACGTATATAGGCTGGGATGATGATGATGATGATACTTACTCGTATTGAATAAGGTCATTAATAAATGAGAATAGCATAACACGGTCAAATTACGAACAGTGCCAAGTGGCTCAACAATCCTAACAACATGCTAACGTGGCAAAGTAAATTTATGTAAAAATAATAAAACATTATGCACTTTCTGTGACATTTTACCTCATTTTACATAACAAAGTAAAAGAAAAGTAATTTTTAACTTTGAACAAACCAAAACCGTTTGGCAACGTCAATAATACGAAAGAAATCATACGATTTTATTGTTATCGCCGAAAACGCCTACTTACAAAGATTAGGAGATAAAACCATCCAGCAGATTCCCATAAAATCCCAATTTAATCACACATCGTCGCCATATTTCACGCGTATCAAACGTACCCTCAGACCTACCTACCCCCAAATTTTATTATCGTGCGATAAATCATATTCAAATGATAATTCAATAACGAAGTGATTTCTGACCCGTGCTATGTGGGGTCGAGATAAAAGAGAGCATAATCCGAATAGGCATAAAATTATACCGCCACGGCCCGCTAGGGACAGCTTATTTAAGACTAAATTTATGCTTAAATAGATAAAGTCTATGCGTTAAAGATTAATGCTGTTGAGAAATATACAGTAGAACCGCTGTTTCTGTGTGTACCTATAAGTAAAATCTCTTGTTATAAAATTTGTACGCCGTGTAAGCGGCAAAAAGTGGAGAACTTTCAAATGTTGGCATAACTTACTACTTTTTTGAACAAATAAATTTTTGACTTTGACTTTGACTTCTCAATTAAAATCTGATAAGTGTTGCACAGATCTGTGGTGCAGAGCCACAGAGTGGTCTGATCAGAGCTGTGGTATACAATTTTAGCGAAGAAACAAGGTAAATTAGTGTATGTACTTCATAGATGCCAAATATTCACAATAGTAATAAATAATAATATAATAAAATGTTGTTTATTCGTGTAAAATTGACACATTTGGTTAGTAATACAATGGAGCTGGCAAAAAAATCCGGTTTATGTTAAAAAAAATCAAGTCAGGACTTGGTTTTGAGCTACTCATTCTTGTTTTATGTGTCATCTGCAAACATGAAGTAAGTAAATGCTTCGCAAGATTTGATTATCCTTTTATTTCCTATTACTAGTTTCATGCAGCGGCTTTCATGGATGAATAAAAAAATTAGTTGCTTTCTACCCAGCAGGAATTTTGAAAAATCCCTTTTTTTCCAGCCTAATTTCAAGTCTTAACTCCAGTGATTTAGACTTTTTTTTATTCGACTGGATGGCAAACGAGCAAGTGGATCTCCTGATGGTAAGAGATCACCACCTCCCATAAACAACTGCAACACCAAGGGTATTGCAGATGCGTTGCCAACCTAGAGGCCTAGGATATATTCCTCAAGTGCCAGTAATTTCACCGGCTGTCTTACTCTCCACGCCGAAACGCAACAGCTGCTGCATCATGATAGGATTAGCGAGCAAGATGGTGGTAGCAATCCAGGAAGACCTTGCACAAGGTCCTACCACCTGCAAAACTGAGACTGTGAGTGGTTTGACAGCACTTTATAACGAAAATAATATCCACTATGTAAAGTGTGTTTGGCATTAAAAGAATCTGTTACACCAATCTTTACACCCGGCAATAGCTATAATATAACGTCTATTTGCAACTTATGAAGCTGTCTCGCAGCTGACCCACTGCGATTTTATCTACTACAATGGATTAGTGACTAGAAATCCTAATAGAAGTTATTTATGTGAGCTTACTGCTTATCACTAAATGCGCTAGAAGCGTGGCCGGTTGTTCTATAAAAATAATTTAAATCCAAATTTTAGAATTATAAATAATATTATAATCAATTTAAAACCACAACCCCATTATGCTTGGTTATTACGACTGTCGAGATAAAAAATTGTAATTTAATTTTATGCTGACTGTTTTATCCAATTTGCGTATAAATAAATATTTGGAAGTATTATTGAATTTTAAATTTATTGTCTGTGGCGCCGTTTGTGGTGTCACGCTGAGTCCAAATAGATGATAAAATATGTATGAAAGTACTAAAAACCGTGGCAACTAAACAAATTGATCATCTCTCAAAAATTCTAACCATGGAGTAATTTCATAAAGATACCGTTTCGCGTGCAAATGATACTGAGTTTGAGTTAAATAAACCTAACACAATACTTATGTAGTTCACAAAACTCGTCATAGGTACCTACCATTAAACTTATTATTCATAACATACAAGTTGATTTTAGTCAGCATCCAAATTGAATTTTGATACTTGAATCGGTATCAACACCAGAATTACTTTTCATTGAATTAACATTTTGAATTTTTGATTGTCTTTAGGTTGTGAAACTGATACTAAAGAGTAAAATATGGATTTTCGGTGATCTAAATAAAATAATTTTTATTTGTTAGAAGAATACGTAAAGAAAATGGAAATCAGTGTAAATTAATGTGTCTGTAATGGATGGCGGTTTAAAATCACCTTGGATGTAAGTACATTAAAATATAAAGACTCTAAATTTTAATATTTGAGAAACTGTCACACAAAAGAAGAAAACGCTGTCCTAGACGTGATGAACAAAGCATAACATCCACACAAATTCAAGCCTTCTCAAAACTACCCTGAAATTTCGGTCAAGCAAATTACACTTGGACTAGTAAAAGCAAATGAAGACAAAGCTTTGGCTTCTGTTCGTAATATCGGGTTTCAGTGCAAACACGTTGCCCATCAACCCGGCTCTCGAGTTACGCTTAAGTGAGTAGTCGACCACCGCAGAATATTCCATTAAATTGTTTTCTTTGCTGAACACAATCCGTCTTACACAAGACAAATAATAGCCCTTTAGCGAGAGATAATCGGTAGAGATGCCCCGCTGGGTCTTTGTGTGTTTGTAAATCTATTACAGTGACCTATTTTGCGGCGAATGTTGAGTTCTCGTCTGAAGGTTGGTGTGAATAATAGGAATTCTCTGATTCATTTTCGATGGGTTCATTATTTACGTTTTGTCTCCGATCTATTACACGTCTGACTGCTGGGATCAGATCTCTCAGGTTACAGGGATTGGTCTGTAGTTTCCACGGTGACCCAGCACTGATTGGTAACTTCACTTATCATTGAATCGCTTCTGAAATGTAGGTATATAGCTTTGCTCATGAATGATGTTTTCCTTCTCCAAAAAGCTCGTGGTAAATTTCAAGTGCAGTGTGATCAAATAAATGACTTATGCAATACGCATACTGGTAATTTGGTCATAAGCAAGTTTCATTTATACAAATAAAAAACCATTTATTTGTTCACCACAGGTAATTATTTGTTCGTAATTTTACTTTTAATTCCTCATATTCAGCATTTATGCAAAAATAAGTCGGACCTTCTCAAAATTTTGTGGAATGGCACAGGATGAACAATGAATATCCTGTCCTAGACCATTTTTATCTTCTCTTAGCTTTTAATTAATGTAACTCTTCTTTTGTCAAAGTCCGTCGTTGCGGCACGCGGTAACTTGAGACTGCACTTGACTAAGTAAACTCGTTAATTACTAATTTAAAGCAAAAAGCACAAAAGATGATGAAATAGAATCACCCCTTTTAAAGAACTGCTGTTTGAGGACGCTTTTTTCTAGCAAAAAGATCAAGGACAAAAAAAGCTTGCCGCTTTACGTTTTGTAATTTTGAAACAAAATTGAGCTGCACCACGCTGAGCGTAAGTGGTTTAAAAAATTGTAGTATCAGACGAATAAATTTTCTTATACAATTATGTTCTATTTTAAGCAAAAACATAGCAGTTAATAGAGAATGATTTTTATGAAATTGCACTGCATTGTTTAAGGCCGACATGTAAGAAAAAAGAATCCAGCAAAAATTTATTAGTAACGTTGACTTGTATTATTACAAACAAGACATTAAAAATTAATTATATGTAATTATTAAGTACAAAAGACTGTGTGTATAAAAGACAGGTTTTTCCTTCTTCGCTACTGCCGTCAAAGTGTCATATAAGCTTATTGTTAATTAATCGTCTGTCATGAAATTACTCTAACGCGTAACGCACCATTATTCCCATATTCACACTCCAAAAAGGACAATCATCTGTTTAATGACGATACAAATTAATGCTGCGTACGAACTCGAAATAGGTTAACGACCAATAGTCTTTAATTAATGTCATCAGCACTGAGAACAGGCTCTTAGACTATATAAATAGACGGAGTGTTTCACACGGCATTACGATCTTGTAGGTAATTCGATGATATATATATTAACCCCAATTGCCTTGGTTGTATCGCTAGGGCGAGCGGGGGGTGTTTGGCCGCTGGTATAGAAGAATATTAGGTATATACATTTGACTGTTAGTGCTATATAGCGATCCTGACTTTAAAGCTAGAGATTCCGGGTTCGAATCTCGACGAGGCAATCGCTTTTGGGTATGATGAATACATGGTTAGTACCCGTACCCGAGTCATGGATAGTCTATTTTGTAATATTTTTTAAAATAAATAGAATAGAAATAAATAATATTTACATGGATTTAATTATCTTTTGTTTACTTTGAGACTAAGTGGATAGGTGTACATTTTTTCAAATATATTCCCTTATTTATTTAAATTTCATGAACTCTATTTTTATAGTGTAGTTTAAAGGTTTAATAGCAGTATGTTTTTATACTAGTGTCAAGGACTATATCAATTATAGGCAATATTATTCACATGATGTTTTAACAATTATTTTATTATAAATGTTCTTTTTAATTAAAAAAAATATATTATTGACTTCTAAATTACTAATTAAAATGAATTAAAAATATTAAATTTAACTAAAAAAGAGAGGTGGGCCTGACGGAATGTCGTTGATACCCTGGAAGACTGGCCGTGCGCTGGTGTGGGACGCTACCTGTATAGATACCCTGGCGGCGTCCTACCTACCAGCAACTACCAAATGTCCGGGGGCGGCGGCAGACTCCCGGGAACGCCTCAAGGTCACAAAATATAGCTGTCTCTGCACCCAATATAATTTCTTTGCTTTCGGCGTCGAGACTCTAGGTCCTTGGGGTAAGGGTGCGCTGGAGCTACACAGGGAGCTCAGCAATAGGTTAAGGGAGGCAACAGGCAACCCTCGCGCCGGCAGCTTTCTCGCGCAAAGAATCTCAATCGCAGTTCAACGCGGGAATGATGCCTCAGGCCCACCTCTCTGTTTTAATTTAAGTTTTAGTTTTAGTTATTTTAATTTAATAGTAGTTTTAGTCCTATGGATATTTTGTATTTTCTTGATATTTCTTAATAAATTTAATTTAACTAAAATATTAACTTTACTTTATATAGTCAGATAATTGTACTCTTGATTGCATGCTGCGTGATAATTATGTCGAGACTAATTATTATTTTACTGTTTTTTACAAATAAAAATAATTTTAATTTTTTCGTAATATAATCCTCCTGAGCCGACGTAAAATTTCTGTTTTCACAATTTAAGCCGTACATCGATCAAGTATAGTTCAATTTTTTTTATGTCCTCGTGAGGACCGGGAGCCTCACGAGGTTATAACGAAAACAGTTCTCTTATGACATTTTATTTAAACATTATCACCGAATCAGCTTCATTTTAAAAATTAGCAAAAGGAAAAGAAACAAAAAGCTGGCCTGTATCTTTTCTTAGTTATTGAAAAAATAGCTATGGAAAGATACTAGCGTAATACAAATAATCCTACAGTACATAAATAAGGAAGGTTTGTACAGTCAGCAACAAAAATATGAATACAGCCAAAGTGCCAAAAACATGTATACACGACCTTAATTTTCAGGCAATAAAGTCCATTATACATATTGTTTGCACTTTGGCTGTATTCATATCTTTGTTGCTGATTGTACAAAACAAACCACAAAGATCCCATTGAACACCAACACGGTCCACAGTAACAGCAATAAAGAAGGCTAATTTTATCAACCCTTCCATCGGCGAACCGCGACACCGATAGCATCGAATAATCAACAATATTCATAGACGAGGGTCCAGAGGGACAATTGGTTCGTTAACAGAACCCAAGTAAGGCTAATTGTTGCAAATGGGCGACAGTTAGGCAATAAAAGGCTCGCCTCGAATGCACTACTGTCTAGTTCCGCAGACACTTTAAATTCTAGAAACCGAGCCTATCAGATGGTGGCGATAAAAGTTTAATTTGCGAGTCTTTATTGGTATGATTCCAATGAATGGATTTTAATGAAATTTCATGTGTCAGTTGCATCTTGTTAAAGCATAATGCTACTTTTTATCTCGATATTACCGCGGGATTGGTATAAAATCCCAAAATTTTAACCGCTAGAGTTAAAGACATGATATTCTTTGCGGGTATTTTTTATGCAACGTTAATGAAATTCACCTGATAATTTTTGGGCATCCTGTCTGGGATTTACTAATTTCACGGTAAAGGCTAGTTTGAATACGACGAAATACGATATACTTAACGATTCTGCCATGTTGCAACTTTTAACGTCCGAAATCACGAGTAGACCGAAGTGAAGGGTACCTGTGCGCACGTTTTCCACTTTGATTCTAAATCTGTCCACATTTGTCACAGCACGTGGAGATTTTAACGTGGTTTCTGGTTTACTTCTTGACTTAACTTAAGATTTGTAAGTATGAATCTTACTGAGTCTATTGGTAGATGAGATGGTAGTACAAACTCTAGCAATTTTCTACGAATCAATTTAAAAACAAAATTGAATTAAACGAATTCAAGCCGCGATGTTGCAGCTAAACTTAAATTAGAGGCGTTAAAATATAAAGTATAATATGACCTGCATCACTTCAGCACAGCAGTGCAAGTGGTAGGACCTTGTGCAAGGTCCGCCCGGATTGCTATCACCATCTTGCTCGCTAATCCTGCCGTGAAACAGCAGTGCTTGCACTGTTGTGTTTCGGCGCGGAGAGTAAGACAGCCGGTGCAATTACTGGCACTTGAGGTTTCCCATCTTAGGCCTCTAGGTTGGCAACGCGTCTGTAATCCCCCTGGTGTTGCAGGTGTTTATGGGCGGTGGTGATCTCTTATCATCAGGAGACCCACTTGCTCGTTTGCCATCCAGTTGAATAAAAAAAAAGAAAAAGCATTATGTTCTTTTACTTTAAAGTAAATTAGGTTTATAGCCAGCGATAAAAAGTTTAACAGTAGATAAGCTCGTCGAGACTAATACCCAACTGTATATCACAACTTAGAAACAGTTCCAAGTACAAATCCAAGGGTCATTATCTAACGACAGTTTACAAGTGGAATCCGACGATAAACATAAAGAGCTTTGTTCAGTTGCCTTTTGCGCTCGTCTGTCACAGGTAAAGCTACTATAAAGTTTCATAGACATTATAATGTTCACACGCGACAAAGTCATGCCATAATTTAGGCGGATGCTCGCTAGCCGGCAAACTTCAGGACACAATAAAGCACTATACAGCGACATTAATTACAAGTTATCGTAAAACATGGAGTGCGCCTCGCCGTCTCACTATAAATAAGTCGAGGGGACATTTGCATGCTTGGAAGCACAAAGAAGTCGATATCGGTACCTAATTATGAATTGTTATAAGACACGATACCACCTGATTTATTGTGTCTTATGGTCGAGTATAAATCTAGGACTGGTGCGTGTTTTATTCTATAAGCGACCGCCAATTCTGAACGCCTGCGGCTAGATGTCGCAAGACCGTGATTAATCTTTGTGCATAATCCTGGATTACATTATTACGGTGCTTTAGTTTCAACATCAGATCCGACTTCAACTTAACAAATGATGCGGGTTCTTAAAGCTACCGGCCAGTAATAATATAGACATTTTCAATTTCAACCAAATCAGTGGAGCGAAAAAAAAGGGAATAAGCAACGCAACGCCATTACCGAACGCAACGCCATTACCGAAGACATTGGCTGGGGAAACAATTTTGCAATAATAAGAAGAAAATATTAAAATTAACAGGCACGTTAGGTACATAAATAAAAGAAAATCTGATTGCATTCGCGGTGGCGGGCGGGCATAATTGAAAAAATTGTCTCTTGGATTGTTGGCAACGACTCCGAGTCGGCCACAGTAATAAGATGGGATTACGCCTCCATGTTATTGCTTGCGAGCGAACCGAGCGTCAGTCAGATAATTTTCCTCGAAGGTTTCTTATTGCAAGTTTTTGTTTTGTTCCGTCTGTATTTAGGCTTATGGGATGAAGGTTAATGAATGCCTTTGAGGATACCCGTATACTTTGGCAGATGTGTAATAGGCATTAATCAATATTCAGAGCTTCTGATCTTAATCTTCTACTAATTCTACCAATATTAAAAATGCGTGTGTGTGTGTATTTTTTTTTGTTGGTATCACAAGATTTTTTTTTATTCACCCTGTAATTTAGAGGCAAAATTTTACACTGGTTTTTCAAACAGTGTAAATTAAACCCACGGTATTTTTTGAGAATTCACATGGGAATTGATTAAAATTGTGGAATTTCACCAGTGTCAGAATTTTTCTCGCAAGCGCAAATAGCCACGAGTAAGGACTAGTTAAACATAACGAAACCAAAAAAGGTACTACACTGACAATAAATTCTAAAATAGGTCACAGTCTTTCATTGTGTGGACGGTAATTAGAGATAAATTTAAAGCTCTTTTATGAGCGGTTCTCATCATGCCTCATAAATATCAAAACACGTGTTATGAAGGAAGTGGGCCAACACACAGCTGCCAAATATGTTTCAGCAGTGTCAAACAACGGCATGATTTCTACTGAAACACGACTGAAATTGTGATTCCCGTTATGACAATATGGTCTTTATTATACATTTCTAAGGATTTCTTCATGATCTTCGCAAGGTGGCTGGCAAGAACTGGTTGAGAGTGGCCAAGGAACATGCTGTGGCGTTACTTTTTTCCTTTTAGATTGAAAGGCAGTCAGGTTTTTTGATTTGACACTTACCTATATTATTACAATGCATTTTTTTTATTCCTCCGCCACATTTTTTTTCGCAGACGCCATATAGAAATATTATATACCCCATGTCACTCCGACAACGATCCCTTCAAATAGTGAACCTACTGTGTTAAAAATAAAGTTCTGTTAAATACTTGTGATGTATACATATCATTTAATAATATTGTAAATCTGTTTTAAAAAAAATATACCTCGTTGAGTTTCTTATCGGATTCTTCTCAACAGAGGTTTTTCCGAACTGGTGGTAGATTTTTTTTTGACATTCATAAGTGCTTGTTATAGCCTAAATTGAATAAAGATATTTTGACTTTTGACTTTCTATACCAAAAATCACGTCAAACATACACACAAACACACACACTTTGGCATTTATAATATTAGTATGGATGTTAGTCTGTTCATTTAATTATCTATTTTTAAATTGAAATATTCTGTGAATATTTCAAGCGTCTACCTGTTGCAGTTATTAATAATGAGCAAAAAACGGAAAAAAATCACGTTTGTAGGATTGGAGTTCCCCTTAAATATTTATTTTATTCAGTTTTCAGTATTTATTTTTATAGCGGCCACAGTAATCAGTAATCTGTGAAAATTTCAAGTGCCTAGCTATTACGGCTCAAAAGATAGAGCCCTGTGACAGACGGACGGACAGATAGACAGACAGCGGAGTCTCAGTAATAGGGTTCCGTTGGCACCCTTTGGGTACGGAACCCTAAAAAGTTACTCTCATTAATACTGGTACAATATAACCAACCGAGCAGCTAACTGAATCTGGTAGGGTTGGCCCTGGTATAGGTAAAAAAAGGTAAAAAAAAAATAGTTAATACTTATAATAGTTTAAACAAGCAAGTGGTTCAACCGGATGGTAAATAGAATTGCTCACCATAGTCACCAGTTTCAGACATTATGCTAAGTTTGTACCCAAAGCATCACAAAATAATATAAATGCATGCTTGACGTGAGATAAACCTCCCATCCAATCGTTTAAATCTATTTTATTAACAACATAAAATACGCGCGTCTCAGTCCCAAACATTATCCAACGGAAATTAATACGAAGCCATCAATTTATCTTATGCTAATCGCACATTGTTCTTTCTTTAGAAGTGCTATTTAAAAGTGGGCCCCGGACATTAATCTATACAAATGGTGACATTTGCTCATAGAAAATAGCCAATTTAAATACAGTTAACAACAAATTCCCCACATTAGTAAAGTGACACCCACGTGAGCAACGGACAGTCAAATTATACTCAATTATAAACTCGATAAGGCAATTAAATGCAAGGCTCAATTATAGGCTCGTTTCTATTTCGCTCAGTACCCTTACTTAGTGTAAGTTTTCGGTTAGAAAATACGTCTCGATCGCGTACGCGTTAAAAATCTATATTTGTATGGAAACAAGAACAGTGCCCTTAGTGTAAGTTTTCGGTACAAAATACGTCTCGATAATCTCAATTTGTATGGAAACACGAACATCGCAAATGTTCCGCGAGAGGCGCTGTTCGTGTTTGCATACAAATTGAGATTTTAACGCGAACGCGATCGAGACGTACTCTATAACCGAAAACTTACACTAAGGGTACAGCGCCTCTAGCGAAACGTTTGCGATGGTCGTGTTTCCGTACAAATTGGGATTTTAGCGCAAACGCGATCGAGACGTATTTTGTAACCGAAAATTTACACTAAAGGTACAAACAGTTAACAAATGAACATCGAAGCGCGAATAAACAAAGCCTGGAGAAAAAATCCTACGTACTGAAGAATGAAAAAGATGGCAACCAAATATAATTGTCGATAAAGTGAAATAAAATTAACTTTATCTTCTGGAAGAAACTTTGCCATATGATATTAGTGATAAAATAGTTACTAAAAATACTGAGTCCTGAATAAATCATCGGCAGTTACTATCTGCCAATTTCATTAATACCCAGTTCACATTAAGTATTCCATTAAAATCTTGCCATTAGCGATACATTGCGGGGTCACATCCAAACGAGTTACAGAAGATCAATCGAGCACCGCAGTGTCACGCTGCTGGAACAGTTTTATTGTAATAATGTGCAATAATGACACATTTTGTCACTAAAATAATTGTCTACGGGTAAAGTTGTTAAAATAAGGCAATGTTGCTACATTTATTATGAGGGTACTCTTAACTATGGTAAGTACTTGTTTATGCAATATTAAAAGCTGCGCTTATATATTCAAAGTTTTTCCAATTATTTTCAATAACGTTTCGTTGCAAAAATTTAATCGGATTCGTGAATTGAGGCGTGTACTTTTAATTTAGGGTAAGAATGCTGTTCTGAAAAAAATAAAGTTCTCTATTCAATTACAAATTTAAAAGTAAAGCTTATTTTGTTTCACAAAAAAATCACAAACAATTTATTTGCTCAGTAGTAATGGTTTTGAATATTTTAATAATTCTTTTCAGTTTTGTCTTTACAAAATCACATTTGGTTTGCTAATGGCCAGTGATTTATATCAAGCCCGTTCTGTGCACGCCCAAAATGTTTAATGCTTGCTTATATTTACTTTTGCCTCGGCTATGTTAAGAGGACTATGGAAATAATGTGTTATTTTAACCGATTGCCCGAAGGAAGATTATGTTTTTTGAGCGTATGTATGTCCATCTCTTTGGTCCTCGCTGCAGCCTAAACGGCTGGACGGATTTTAACATACGAGGTATCATTAGATTTGTCATAACTGACGGAGTGCCATAGGGTATAGGTATAATTTTTCAATATGGCGTCTGTGAAAAAAAATATGTGCGAGAAATAAAAAATAAATTTGTATTGTAACAATATGGGTATAAAATGAAAGCTAATAATAAGCCCATTTTAAATATTATACCGTTTATTAGTACATTACTGCAGAGGCCGTACTCGGTACATACTCGGCCGTCTATATGTTGGCGGCCGATCGTAAAATCCGCCAGATCACGAAATTCCTAGGCATATCGTGAAACGCCGCCATTTCATGATATGCCTAAACGTTGGCCAGGCATATCACGATGTGCCTGAGAAATAATACGGCAGATCGATTAGAGCAACGCATTCGTCGATATTCCTACCTACCTCTATACCGGGCACATCGTAAAAGAGTTTCTTTTTTGGCCACTGGTGGCGCTGCATATGCAATGGCGGCCGTGACCAGCTGACCGGTCGTGTTTGTTTAGCGCGTGAAAAATGTCGGCGTCGCAACAAAATGATCCTTAAACCGAAACTAGTGATTGAATTCAAAATAGAAGTGCAAAAGAAGCTTTTGAACATCAGCTCCGTTCTTTTTATGTGAATCAAACGGATTCTGTGCACAATATGAAAAAACCATGGACGTCTGCCCGTATTTTAGAGGTTAGTATTTTGTTGATAAATAAAGTATTCACTAGTTGTTATTTATTTATATAGAAAAATTAGGTACGACGAGCGAAGCGAGGAGTGGTTAGTATTAATTGTGATCACGACGCACGAGCCGAGCGAGCGAAGCGAGCGTGCCGCGGCAGCGGCCGGCGAAGTGCCAGAACCGATATGGCGGCGTTTCATGATATGCCTAGGAATTTCATGATCTGCCTAAACGTCACTAGGCAAATCGCTAAACGGTGAGTTTTGAACGATATGGCGGATGTCCCTTAGCCAATTCATGAAATGGCGGCATTTCACGATATGCCTAGGAATTTCGTGATCTGGCGGATTTTACGATCGGCCGCCGACATATACATATAGACGGCCGAGCGAAGCAAGGCCAGATAGGTAGGTATACGAGGCTGGCATGTTCTTTCACGCCGAGGCTTGTATAGTGCTTTTCTCAAACATGCACTAAAAGAAATAAAAACTCCTAGAAATCAATGTTTTATTCGTAAGAAAACTAAAATTGTACCAGACTCAAATTATAACTGCCATCTACTTATATGAGTGTTTATTTAATTCTAACATGATTTTTTAAAACGTTAAAATAATTCCAATAAAATCAAATTTCTATAAAACATGTAGATATAATGGACTGCAAAAATAAAAAATCACGTTTCTAAACTAAACTTTTGAAATAACAATAAAACGTACTACTAGCAAAATGGCTAAAGCCCCAGTCTAGTCAATAAAAAAAAGACAATGACACTTGTCAATTTTCCCACTAAAACTTTTATTTATTGTGTTTGCTGTTCGGCTTTTAGGGCCATTATACACGAACTGCAGCCCATTTAGTCAGCAGCATTAATACTTTATTATGTAAATTAAATTGTAATTTGACGTAAAACGCGTCGGTAATATTTATATATTTACATATAGAATATTCATAGTATCGTGAATTTATTCAGTAACTAATAAATGAATCACAGAAATTCAGATTATTAATTTCAAGTCGTATATAGCCTTTATCGTGGATATTTGACGTTTTGCATTGAAACAAAAGACTGTTGTCTTGCAGGCCTGCAACAGTATATTTTGAAGCCTGTTTTATGGAACACAACATAAACAATACATAGCATGTTTGAGAAAAATACTTTTAGTTTACCATTTTCACAGAAATATCAAAAAGTATAAAATAAAACATATAATCGCTACTGTACATAAATAATGACTGTGCACAATGGCGAATGTGGTGAAATAGCTACTATGTGTGGAATTCAGATTGTGCAGAATTGCGAACAGGAAGAATCGATATTGGTATGAACATCGATTAATCATATCACTACCATGATTTTCATTACATCAGAAGTCGTAGGACGTCCACTGTTGGACATAGAACGCCCCATATTACTCGTAGACGAGTTGCTTCGGTTGGTAGCGGCCTACATCCACCGGCCGGCAACTCACTTGTGACTCTTCTGGTGTGGCAGGTGTCCATGAGCGACGGTAATCGCTTACCATCAGGCAACCCGTGTGCTCGTTTTCCCCCTATACAAAAAAAAAACTGTGAGCCGTGAGTAGGGCTACTACGAAATTCGAAAATCGAAGTTCGTGTCGTTCCGTTCCTCTTACACTTATACTATTTAATACGAGAGTGAGAGGGATGATACGATACGAACTATGATTTTCGAATTTCAGAGTAGGCCCTCAGGTCATCCGTCCATCTCGTTAGTGGACGTTCTACGCTGCGCTTGCCCATCCGCGGTCTCTACTGTAGATTGTAGAATTTTTCGGCCGCAAGGGCCATCTTTTATCAATTGTTGTTATATCAACGTGCATCTGTTGTGTATAAACATACTGTAATTTTTATAAAAATGAAAAAAAAATAAGAAAACTTTGGCCTGATGAATTCATAAATTATCATATACGTCTTACTGTAGGATACAGGCCTCCTCTTAGAATGAGAGGTCTTGGGCTCTAGCTTCCACGCAGGCCCAGTGCGGACTGGGCCCAAATTATTCTAAAGACCAGATACCTATAATACGCCAGGGGAGTTTCATAGAACAAATTAATGACCAAAAAGTCACCTTAAAATTACATTGGCTTTTATGAAATAAAATTGGTACCTAGCACATTAAAGTTTACCAAAACAACTTCAGTTTGAACAAACACGCAATTCTGCACTTTATTACAATTAAATACAACTGAATTGAATTTGAACTCATAAATCGAATTCAATAACCTATTTTGACTTTTAAAAAATGGTAACTTTGACATTCAATTATTTACCTGATTAGCTGTTTTAGCGATGTTAGCTGATTCTACGGTCTACCTCTAAATCTCATTAAACATTGACGACAAAAAACTGGAAAACTTTCCAAAGTCACATAAGATCATCTTTTTCTAGCCATTTTTATTTCACGTGTTTTTTAAAGAAAATATGTTGACACCTCAATTTTAGGGATAATAATGGAACCATCTAACGATGCGACGATTTCGCCAATGTCGAGATTGGATAAGACACGCCAGACGCCCTTGTTACCTGTGGTCCCTCTCGTAGTCCCTTGAAGGGACCACGGGGAATAAAAATCTCCGTGGTCCCTTTGAGCAATATTGCTAATCGCGAGGTTGCGAAATAAGTAGGTTAAGCTAGTTAGGTAGCTTCTCCTGCCCGAAGGGCAAACCGCCTAGAAATAGGAGCCCTGCGAAGTGGGGCTCCGTCGAATTTGTTAAGTAACAATGCACCTAGAATTAATTCACCCAGGATTTATTCATCCGTAATTCAAAGAAAACCTAGAAATTCGACGGAGCCCCGCTTAGCGGGGTTCCTATTTCTAGCCGATTGGCCCTTCAAAGATAACTTACCTACCCTACCTGTTTTCTGGTCCGAATCATGGCTGGGTGCATTAACTCTACTACACTTCATATTCGGCAGCATAAAATTGCTCGAATGGACCACGGGGATTTTTATTCACTTTAGGTCGAGTACGGAAGAGCTGTCCGTGTACCAACCTACAAAATATTTATCAACTGTCACTACTGAACAACTCACTATTTATAGCTATCCACACAGTTTATATTCTACGAGTTATTTTTATTCACACCTCTCCTTCAGAAAAGTAACTTTTCCTCCCTGACGAGAGGGAGCAAAGTGCAACTTTTCTGTTCAAGGCTTTTCTAAGTATTTTATTGCAAATGCAATTTTTTGAAGTTGATAATTGTAAAGCCACGCCATTTTCTATGCTGGTTGTTCTTTAATAATATTTAGAATTTGTTTTTTTCAAGTTTCTTGATGCTCGGTGTGAAAAGTTGTATGAGCCACTCGGGAGCAAAATATTTTTCACACCTCTCCTTCAGAAAAGTAACTTTTCCTCCCTGACGAGAGGGAGCAAAGTGCAACTTTTCTCTTCAAGGCTTTTCTAAGTGTTTTATTGCAAATGCCATCTTTTGAAGTTGATAATTGTAAAGCCAAGCCATTTTCTATGCTGGTTGTTCTTTAATAATATTAAGAATTATTTTTTTCAATTTATTAATGCTCAGTGTGAAAAGTTGTATGAGCCACTCGGGAGCAAAATTATTTTCATCTTGGGCGCTAACACTTGAATCCCTCCTTTCGCTTAGGATTCTACTTAAGAATCCCTCGCTACGCTCAGGATTCTATTGTAGAATCCTTCGCTACATTCTGGATTCAATTTACGCCCTCGCCGTAAATACACCATTTTGCTCCCTTGTGACACAAATAACTATTCATCTTGGGCGTTCCCTCACTACGCTCAGGATGCTATTGTAGAATCCTTCGCTACATTCTGGATTCAATGTACGCCCTCGCCGTAAATACACCATTTTGCTCCCTTGTGACACAAATAACTATTAACTAAGGAAATGCAGGGGCAATGTTGACACCTGCAATTCCATCAAGTCTGCCTACCAATTAACACCTCATTGCAAATTCTTGAAGCCGAACAACTTTATCATTCCACATCAAATAAATCCGCAGGGGTGGCACATGGTGGAAATTTTAACGATTCCAACGGCCATCGCAACGCAGGGTGAAATTAAAAAGAATGGCTAGGAAACGGTCCCCGTTTTGCTTTTTAATTTTCCGTTCGCCCGCCGGCTGGGTGGGGCTTTTACAGTTTGCGGCTGATTCAATCTGCGCCTGTTCAAGTCGAGACGTTGTGTGAAAAATTGAATTTTACGCCATTGTGAGGAATCCTCATCATCATCATCTCGGCCTAATATACGTCCCAACGGAAGAGAACACTAAGAGGCTCAGAGCGAGTGGGCTTGGCCCGTAGTTCCCACGCGGGCCTTATGGATTGAGAACTTCACACACAAAATTGAATTTCTTCACAAGTGTTTACAGCTTTCCGCACTATGTGTCCGTGAGTTTCACGGTAGATACCTATTTAATATTGAAAGAAAAACAAAGTTAAGTATAAGTAGGCACATTAAATGCTAAGGGAGAGGCGGGTATCAAGCACGAAGAAATTGTATCTAGACTGTTCAGTCGTAAAGCGAAGCTCCACATAGCCCGGATACAAACTCCCAGCCATTGTAGGACTTAGATTCAACTGGCAAAGTTAGACGCGCCATCTAAAAGCAGGCGAGGCACACAACGGACGTTCAAGTCTAATGAGATTCCTCCGATGTTATCTACAGTGACAACGGATCCCGATTTGAGGTCACCCGATCCTTTAAGATTGAGCAAGATTCAATTTGCTAAAACAAAAGTTATACTTTTATCTAAATCCTCAAAATTTATTAAAGTAAAGTTTTTTTGTCTCAGATATGTTTCACATACCTAGATATTTTCAGTTATTCAATTTCGTCGACTTAACTTGTCTCTTTATAAACAGTGACATTTGAAGGTGAACCTTATACCGATTACTTTGATAATCTACAGCCACATGTCCAAAATAGCTAAGTCTATGCGACAAGTGTATGTCTCTGCAAAACGACGCCGATTCAATAAATAATTGGCAATAATGTCAACATGACGTTATCTCATCTTAAAATAAAGGAGTGTGATATTCTGCAATCGGTTAAACTAATTAATTATAGTATAGTCAATCACATAACTCACTAATTGAATTTGTCAGTCGGTAACGGACTTCTAATAACACGTGGGTCGATAAAGCGATACCGATGCCCATATATCAGAAGCCTGAATTCTTAAGTCCATCACACTCCGCCTAAAAAAACTTGGCAAATGTTCGCAATAACTCTTGACTTAAAAAAAAGCGGAACTCGCTTGAGAATTTAAATTCAAATCACAATACACGAAATAGCCTGGGGGCAAACGTTTAAAATGTACGAGTATACCCGCCTAATTTCATAGGTTTGGATTTGGAACAACTTCGGATGCCTTCATGTACTTAATCGTTTCTAAGGCGGCGTCCTGCGCTCGGAGGTGTCAACGTACACTAATATCCAATTAATATGCCGTTTCATTCGAGACCTCTCAAAATTTATTGTGAACTAATGAAATATATTCTCATTAGTTTGACACCCAATGCCGTATTATAAGCTGCCCGATCATTAGATACCACTGATAAATGGCGATAGCACCGAATCGAAATTGAGATATTGACCCCGTCTGTACATTTTTAAGGCTACCGTTGGTACCTATGGCGTTTTTTTTGTAGGTTAGCAGTTCCTTATCAGATATTCGAATGCAGTTAAGTTGTAATGGTTTAAGTGGGAGTCACCGGTGAGGAACTGGCCGAAAGGCGGCGTTTCCTTTTGACTGGCCCCCACTTTATTAATGGCTAGTGTAAAGTTAAACAATAATAGCCTTTTAATGTTTGTCATTCCGTGTCACTTCGCAAACAATGGGTGTTTGACTCAAGCTTACAAAGTTCGTCTTTTGTATTCAACAAATATATTTCTATGTACCATTGACTTAATAATTCCTCAATTTGAATAGATTTTAACATAATCTACGTAATACGTATAACTGTACTGTATAATGCAAATGATTCAATGAATACAGAACGATCTGAATCAAGTAATATTTGTTTGCTGGAGGCCCCGAATTCGTTTGTTTTTATTATTTCTACCCAATAATATTGTTCGATAATATAATGCAAATAAAGATATGAATATAAAACTGATTTCAGAGATAGAACACGTCCACTCATCGTAAAAACAGACTCAGTTTTACGATCGCATAATTATTTCAAGTCTAAAGCTTGTACGAGATAAAGCAATCGATTTTTACGAGCGAAGGACCAATATGGGCGTCCGATCCGCGGGAAGCTAGGAAAGCCGGTATTAGGAGGAAAGGTAAAAAAAACAGAGCAAGAACAGTTTAATTCTTAAATTATTGACGCAATAAAAAACAACGCGTCGGTAATGTATTCAAACTGTGACCGAGAGCTGTTCCGATCGATGTTTATGTTAATTCCTAAGACTCCTTCCACATTGAGATGTTTCGGATATTTATGTCAGTACTTTTGGACGTCCACCTACTGAGACGCTTCATTATTGATTTAATTACCAAAAGCAGCTCGTTCGGTTTTATTTTGCGAGAAAATAATGGCTTATTGACAGTTAATACACGTAATGGGAGCATAAATTAGAATAAACTGCTGCTTACCGAATGGATGAGCTTTTCCCGTAACCAGTTCCGTCGTAGAATGTTTTATTGTTTCTTTAGTGATAGAATACATCGTCACCAGACATTTTCAATGTTAATCCTTTTGCTTATACAAAAACCGCCCAAGTCAACGCCCAATCATTATTGAGAGTTGACTTGTCGTTATATCAAACGACATTGACCGAAGATAAAATTCTTCTTCTTCAGATATTAAATAAAACCGGCCAAAAGCGTGTCGGACACGCCCAAAATAGGGTTCCGTAGCCATTATGAAAAAATTAAGTAATATTTTTCTAAGGATTTCGTATTTTATACGGAATCTTCCAACTTTAGGTATATTTTATACCTTAGGCTGCTATTTAAGAGTAAAACTACTAATAATTCTCAAGCAAACTTAGCCGTTATAGTTTTCCTTGAAAGTTTGATATACTTACTTACTACCATCCTGATTTTTTTCAAATTTTTCCACCGACCGCTTTACATTTTAGAGGGGGGGAGGGCGCTCGATTTTATTAAAATTTGCACTTTAAAGTTGAATATTTCGCAAAAATATCAATGAATCGAAAAATCGTCTTAGCAAACCCCTAATGGTTTTAAAAGACTTGTCCAACGATACCCCACACTATAGGGTTGGATGAGAAATAAGAAATCACCCCCACTTTACGTCTATGGGAGGTACACTAAAAAAATTTTTTTAGTTTTTTATTGTACCATTTTGTCAGCATAGTAAACATATATATCCGTGCAAAATTACAGCTTTCTAGCATTGATAGTCCCTGAGCAAATTTTCTCTGAATATTTGACAACAGCATTCCTATAAAATTACAAATAAAGAAGCTAAACACTGTGTCTGAATCTGTCAGTTCGTGACAAGACAGAGCCACGTTAAACTTTTAAATCAATAAAAATGCAGCGTGACAAACTAGTCTATTAATTTGCACGAAACAAAATGACAATCGGCTATAGAGTCAAACCAAGTTCGTACAACTTATGGAGTACCAAACCGTCATAAATTAATAGATAATAGACAAAAGACAACGCAATGTGCCAGTTTCTGGGTCATTAGGGATGTGGGTCTGTGCTCCAACTAGTCAGGTACAGAAAAAAGTTAACAAAAGCCATTATTGTATTAGAATGGAAATGGCTACCGTGTTGGGCCAAAACTAACAGAATAATATGGCACGCTTCTCACTTTAGATGATGTTAACATTTAGATACGTAACCTAACGGCGTTAATGGGTAACTATTTTACTCAATTTTTTTATATTGAGCTTTAACGTTGTATCAGGTATACGTTTGTATTATGTATTTGAGTATTTGTCTATCTATTTAAGTATCCATGGCCTAGTTCTACCCATAACATAAAGCTTTGCTTACTAAGTGTCCCGTGGTATTTATTTTATTTTTGTTTTATGAAATAGATAGAATAAGATCGTGATTGGTATTCGTAGATTTGATTGGATTAAAAAATACTATATCTGGAAACTGCTAGCATCCTATTACCATTTCATTTTCAACCTTAAGTTAATCTGATAATCAAATTACAATTTAATTTTTTTGAATATTATTTCTTAAATGCATTTGACAGATACTTGTTTAATGATACTAGAAGTTAAACTTGTCTAATATAATATTTCATCTAACCTCCCGGCACTCAAAAGTCTTACTGCGAAAGCAAACAGTGTGTCATTAGGTTTTTCTGAGAAGGTTGTAAAAAGGCGACTGTTTCAACCGTTTCCATCCCAGTATAATAAGTTTTTATGCTTTGCAATGCAAGGATAAGTACGTTTTCTTATACATTGAAGGCACAGTACACAGAGTAAAAAGCTTCATCAGTTTACTAAGTGAAATAGTTGAAGTCGCGATTTGTACAAAGACAGGCCAAAAAGAGATTGTGTGACGATTTCAAATTGTTACAAATTATTGCCACCAAATTTGTTAAAATTTTGCAAATAATGGAAACGGGTGTTAATGAAAAACTAGAGGCCTTTCCCTAGTGAGAGTCGTCCTTATAAGTTTAATTAAAAAGATAAAGTTATATAATGGTTGGTGGTATTATTGTTTCATTCATGGTAAGAAAATCATACTTCTGCTTTTGGATCAAAATACAGAAGCAATAGATTTTTAGTGCGCTATTAAGACAGACATTGGTGATTTCAGAAAGCAGAAATTACAAAAAAAACAAATAAGTAATAAAGAAATCTAACAACCAATTCAACATGGTGTAAAGAAGTATGTATAATTATTATGTACAAATATTACATACATTATACTCTTACGTTTACTTTGTCATGTTTGACTTGTATTGATTCCAGGTGTCTGTGTGAAGTTCAAAATTCGAGCTCAAAGTATATAATATTATCATACTGTTTTGCACCGAAGTTACTGTGTTCTGGTTTAAGCTCGTTTCAATGTTGAATGTGGTGTGAAACGCGTAGTTTTGTCTTCAGTATTGTTGTTATTTGAATAAGTAGTGAAACGTTTTTATTATGCAGCTACTGTTAAAACTGCAATGGCTTTCAGAATGCTTTGTCTCTCAAATGTTTAGTGCCTTCCGTCGTTCCTTTGTTACTTAGAAGCTAGTAATGCCACGTTTGGATCGCAAACTGCAGTTAAATATCTTCATCAGTTTTGTTAGTGGTGTGAAGATATTGTTAGTTGTTCGTACGTTTATATTTAAGTACATATTCTTTCTATGTCGGTTCTTTTCACAAATAGTTTTTGCAGAAATTAATGTTACCAGAATTTTATTTGTACCTATTGGACTTTGTAAAATATTTTTTGTAAAGCAATGTTCGTATTATGTTTTGAAAGATTTCTGTATATAGGTTATAATTTACTATACCTACATAAACAAATATATTTAAAGTGAATGCACTATTTAAAGTATTTTAAAGTGTCCCTAAAATTATACAAAATTCTTTACCAACCGCCGACATCGTTATTAAAGTTTCAGTCACGGCCGATTAAAGCCATAATTTAATCGAGTTTCTAGAGATTGAGTCATTTTACTTTGAATGTTTTAGTAAGTAGATATAACATACCTAAAGCCGATATACCTGGCCCGCCTGTCATTCCCACACGTCTTCTACAACTGACATGTGTCATTCTAATAGGATTAATTTGACAACAAGTTTAAGAATTCAAATTTTAAATTTGATTCCCATTTCACAACAAGTTTTTTTGGCGTTTATAAAAAGGTGAAGCAATGGTATGCGTGATACTGTTAGTTTTTTGTCGGAATTGGGTTAAAATATTATATGAATAAGCTTAAAAATTAACTTAAATCGAATAACACTGTGTGCATTTTTGAACATTCTAAGTAATATGGTAACAAATCGAAATACATAAATGTATTTTAAAAAATTACGAAATACAATAATGGTTTATTTAATTTGATATATTTAAACTGTCGATGAAATTATAACTAAGCGAACACAACAATTTTATACTAATGCTGTGTACATGATTTTTGTAAAAAAAACCTAACCTAAATCAATATATACAATTCATGATCAAAAACAGATCGTCCAATAAAACGTCTAGTATAACAATATCGATTATTCTATTTAAGTTTTTTGTGATTTGATCTGACATACCTACTCGTTTATATTTTACCAAAGTGTTAACTCGTAGGTACATTATATTCTATTTATTTGATTTTTCAATATCTAGCAACAGTTTACTTTTTGTTTACTCTTTTTAGTTTTGCTTATTCAATTGCAAGGAAACTTTGTTGACGTTCCCTTTGATCGATAGCATGTAGACATGAAGAACTTAACTGAACTCGCTCCGTTAAAGTTGAAAATAAAAAAGCTTAGGTTGCAGACTTTACCGATTTAAAGAAGTTATTGAAAGCTAAAAGATGTAACCTGACTTGGCTTTGTGTAAAAGAAAACTCAAGTTGCGTTTGAGAGCTACGATGCCGTAGACAAACTGACATGGCGTCAAACTTATAAAACCCTTTATGTGGATCGGGGATTAAAAATGCCAGCTTTATAATTAAAGTTATGTTCATCATAATGCAGGCCTAGTTTATTCGTTGTTCAAAGTGATGGTGTTAACGTTTGTAATAGTAACACACAATTTTATTAGGTCATATCAGCGAAGGACGACCAGATGGCCTATTGGTTAGAGAACCTGACTACGAAGCTTGAGGTCCCGGGTTCGATTCCCGTGTCGGGGCAGATATTTGTATGAAAAATACGAATGTTTGTTCTCGGGTCTTGGGTGTTTAATATTTATTTAAGTATGTATCTATCTATATGATTATATTTTAGTACCCATAACATAAGCTTTGCTAAGCTTACTTTGGGACTAGGTCAATTGGTGTGAATTGTCCGGTGATATTTATTTCTTTATTTGTTTTAAGTAGATATGTATACTTACTAATTCGGCCGGAGAATATTTCATCATTTTATAAAATACTATTTAGCTGTTGCCCGCGACTCCGTCCTACCAAATATACACAAAAAAAATCATAATAATCAGTCAAGCCGTTTCGGAGGAGATTGGTCACAAACACTGTGAGATGAGAATTTTATATATTAGATTACCTATATAGCCCACATACGTAATAAATGTAACATATATTGTCTAATTCATCTTCGAAGTTTTTAAATAGCTTTTGGCTTTTCTAGTTAATCATGTATTTTTCTTCTTTTTTCCGACCAGTTTCTCAATTCAACTGAGATTGGCCCTAAAAATCCTTACAACTACACGTTTTTGAATTCTTTCATTAATATTGCAAGTCACTTCTAGAAAATTCTACCTCTCTTCCGTGAACCCTGTACACAATTTACCGACGCAATACTACGGTGGCTGAGTGCTTGTGATTAAACAATAAATCGTCGTGAACGCCTTAAGAAAGCTCGGCTGGTTGATTCAGGTCAGGAATTACTCCAAGGGAATAAAAACTCGTTAAAGTTAACAGTGATTCGCACGTGTGAATTAAAGTTTACGTGGGGAGCTGAAAATGCACCTTAAACTTAATAACTGCTAAGAATATGACTGATCCGTTCCATGCACTACTGGAGGCCTACAATAGCAAGTAGCAAGGGGCTGAAGAACAAGAAGATTACTGATTCATTAGATGGCCTAGTGGTTTGATTGATCTATGGCCTTTCAAGCAACGGATCGCAGGTTCGAGGCAGGATTCGTATCGTAAAAAGTTTTTTAATGAAAACACTTTAAAGATGAATATTTCATAAAAACATCAATAAATCGGAAAATCGTCTTAGCAAACCCCTATGGTTTTAAAAGACCTATCCAACGATACCCCACACTATAGGGTTGGATGAGAAAAAAACATCACCCCCACTTTACGTCTCTGGGAGGTACTTATCCTAAAAACATTTTTTAAAAAATTTTATTGTACCATTTTCGACATAGTTTACATATATATTCGTGCAAAATTACAGCTTTCTAGCATTGATAGTCCCTGAGCAAAGCCGCGGACGGACAGACAGACAGACAGACATGGCAAAACTATAAGGGTTCCGTTTTTGCCATTTTGGCTCCGGAACCCTAAAAAGGAGTATAAACGTAGCTATCATGAGGTCGCGGGTCAGCGAACAAATTCTTTTAGATTGGGTAACACCGCATTTTAATAAATAATAATAATTATAATAATTAATATTCTTTATTTGGAACAATACCACTTTGGTAATACTATGCAATAAAGATTTATTGCATTGTATTGTAATACATTAAAAATTTGTCGCTTAATTTGAAAAATCTAAGCATACCTATTACAGACGACGGGAAACTGTTTTTTGTACAATATCAAGTTTTGCGCAAAGCATCACTTGAAGAAACTACTTTGACTAGCGATTAAAGTGCTTAGAATTTACAACAAACCTTTCAAATTGCGTGTAATCGGTGTTTGAAGTATAAACAAAGAACAAAACAATAAGCGACATTTTTAAAATACATGTAAAGTAAATTTCTCCCTTTTAACATGTCAATTGAAACAACGAGACAAAGAAAAAGCTTTGTGATATTATGCTACAATGGGTACAACACAAAAATAGCAGTGTGAAGATACCCCCTGCTGGACTAATTTCCTTTTTTAGATAGAACCACCCCGATGCATCAGATTTTTAGGGCACTGCCAAAGGTTTTACAGTTTCATATTTCGTAAAATCAAAAGCAATTTTTCGAAATTTTACGAAGTTTCGAGTAAAATGAGTCACAAAAAAAGTGTCTACTAAAAATTCAGTAGGTACATATCTTAATTAAAAACTAGAAAATAATTCCTATCCTTGAGTGTAAAATTTAAGGCAGGAATGTAAATCGATGTTTTTTCAAAAAAATATTAATAGCCAAATTCGCCTTTTTATTTATTGTATGTAGACTGCGACATAAAAGAGCAAGAAAGGGATGAAAAACATATTTTTTATAGCAAAACTGTTGCTCCATTCTATTCTATTTATTCGCCAAAAATTTGACAGATAAAAAAAGTGCGCTTTCCTTTTCTTTATCAACGGAACCACCAACAACCAGCAGCATACGCTTACAGCATACAGCATACATTTTTTAAAGTCAAAAGGCATTCATAATTAATTAATGGTCGTTGAGCGTATCGGACACATGGCGGGGGCAAATGGGACGGATGGCCACATTCCATTGTCGTGTAACTTACGCACATCGTTCATCACGTTGACAAGCGTTAATCCAGTTTCCGGGGGTCCTACCATGATTTTAAAGTGAGATTTGCAGCTTCCATACGAGTAACACTATGGATTACTAGACTTACTAGACTATCAATATCAAGGGGTAAATTCTTGTAAATCACGCTTAACAGTTCAAAAATAGGATTGTTTTCTGCTACTAAACTGCAATGCGATCAATGAACCGTATAAAAAATACATAGCTTTTAGTGTAAATGTTACGAATTTGTGATCAATATGTCTAACGAATTACTGCTAATATTAAATTGAAATGCGAAACGTTATTCTGCGTAATAAGTAACTCTGATAATCGTTTGTTAGAAACACGTTGTATAAAGAAACATTAGATCATGATTGTTTATTTGGAATCTTTTTGTATTTTTTATTGCAACTCCAAATTTGTTACTTTTACGGTCATCCCGTAAAACCATACCTATCGAAAATACAAACTGAGACAACAACATTAATAAGATATTTTTCATTATAGCTAATACGAACTAGTACATTCGTATGGTACCACTAGTGTCGTCCGTGTCACTAGTGTTACTCGCAGCAAGAAGAAGAAGCAAGAAGAAAAAGCATGTAACAGCGGGTTATTCTAGAATAATACTGAGTAGAACCGAGAGCCAATAGTATCGGCTGCGTTCAAAACGCTCCTCCCCCGCTAAATCTCGATGACAAATAGTTGCGTAAATGATAGTGTTCGCTCGTTCGTGTACGTCGCTTGAGAGCTCTGTTTTTGTTGTTTGATGTATGCCTGCGCTTTTGTGCAATGTCCGCACCTATTGTTTGACAGGAGGCACGGATAGCACGGTTTTTGCGTTTACGCGCCATTGCGTTAACCCTCATATTGTGGGGAACAAAATTAGAATTCGAAGGTATTGGTTACTGGAATCGGAAAGCTAAATTTAGGATAGAAAGGAATCTGGAGGTATTAAGGTGAGTTGGTAACGATGCCCCAAGTAAGTTCTAAAATCGTACTTTAAGAAAAAAATACTACAATATCGCTTTAGGCCTGATTACATACGCTAGAGTCATAAAAACTGTTTCATTTCGGAAGTTTACATCGTTTGACTTAAATAAATAAATAAATATCACGGGACAATTCACACCAATTGACCTAGTCCCAAAGTAAGCTTAGCAAAGCTTGTGTTATGGGTACTAAGCAACGGATAAATATAATTATATAGATAGATACATACTTACATACATATTAAACACCCAAGACCCGAGAACAAACATTCGTATTTTTCATACAAATATCTGCCCCGACACGGGAATCGAACCCGGGACCTCAAGCTTCGTAGTCAGGTTCTCTAACCACTAGGCCATCTGGTCGTCTACGTGACTTGAAGTATAATATTGTAGAAGCGCGGACGCATATTCCTTGTTCTTTGCTTTTAAACTGTAATATGAAATTTACAACTATTTCTTAAATAAATATAAATGATCGTAAAATTTCATCTAATTGAATCATCTGCCTGCATCTGTACTGGTATAAGTGTGACATTCTTGGAACCCGTTTTATTAAAGCACGTTTATCATAATCAAAATGGGCTTCCGAGAACAAATTTCATAGCGGCGTTATCGTGATGTACATTTAAACCCTTTCACGGTCTACAATCAGATAAACCGACACCTGGTGGGATGGAACTATCGGGCCCACACGCCATGTGGAAGTCGATGACAAGGACTAAAGTGTATAATTAATCATTATTCCCCAAAGAACCCCGAAAGTGAAACAACGTTCGTAATGATGAACGCCCGCGGGTGGTTTTTTGTTTGACCATACGTTTCCTGTACTTATTCCGTGAGGTTCTATTAATCAATAAAACCACAGAGTTGAAAGGCTTTTTCTATAAATTGCGTGTCAGGTTTAATTTTTTAATCTTCCGTGGCATGTTTTTCATTTTGACAGGAGCTGTCATCAATACAAAAATTGTCAGAGTTATACAAAATCTCAAGGCGTGATTCAAGGATCAACTCTGAATTAAATTCATCATTGTCATCCGAAACCGTGGAACAAAATCTGAACTTGATACTTCAAATTTTTTAAAGGGCAGGAAAATTAAAAAAAGTCGTCCTCGAGGGCGTTGTTCAGATTTCAATTACGGGACAGCATATTCACGGGATCGTGTTTTGCTTTCATTCATTCCAACCGAAATAATCTCTACCGCAAACAACGTTTGTACAGTCGACTTGTCAGATATAAAGCCGCTTTTGTGGGACCAAAATCGATTATGGCCTTTTTGTTGTCAAAATTGAGGTTCGAAATTCTCAAGTTTCACAATAGTTACGATGTTTATCGTTGCCAGGTGTGTATGGTCCCTTAAACGTATATTAATTGAGTGCAAGGAACACGGTTGCCCAAGCCGGCAGATACTATAAAAGAGGGTTATTTTTAGGATTTAGAACCATCAATTCTTAGTTTAAAAAGTTTGTAAATAGTTTTGTTTATTTTTTTAGGTTACGTTTTAACTGGCTTTTGTTAATTTTGCTTCAGGTTATAAATACTTAATAATATTTGTAACTTTACATACCTACATACTTTCCCATCATCATTATATCCTTCTTAGTATGCCTCTGTTTCAACATTTTTTTTTCATAATACTCTTCAGTTTTTCTTCTTGTATGACGGAATAAGAAGAATAACTTTCGTACTACATCCGATCTGAATCCATGAACTATTTGTATGGTAGTGTACGTACTAGATCCATTTCCGTCATACAATTTCACCTCGACTGAGTAGTCGTAGAACTACTTTTCACGGATTCGCGGGGCTACTACGAAATTCGAAAATCGAAGTTTGTTTGTACTGTCCCTCTCACACTCGTATTAAATAATTAGGTATATAAGCATTTTTCAATTTTGCATTTCATAGTACACAGGGCTCGGATTGGATCCGATCAGACGTAGTGCGAATCCACTCCAACTTACGTACCTATGAAATTGCAAATTTGCGATTATTTTGCGGCATATCGTTGAATTAATATTCATTAATATCCGATTGAATTCATGTCATATCAATTACTCGTCAATAACAAAATGTACTCGTAGCTTTTAATTATTTATGAGCAACATGTTACGTGTTTTATATTGTAACAAAAGTTTACAAAAGGCAGTAGGTAGCAGGATAACACCGTCTGGTAAAAGGAGACCTTACCACAGATGACCATTGTCACTAATTAGTAAATAAATAGTAAAATTTATAATAATTTATGAATTTTACTAACTGAAATTCCCTTTCGAAGTAAAATCACTGGCGTATCTCCGGGCAGCTTGTGAGATGCAACGAAGCAGAGTCGGCACCTAAATTCTAGGGTTGGCATTACACCATTGTAGGGTGTGTCACAATGTAAGTTGGTACATTTGTTTTTTTTTTTATGTAATTTTCTTGACTTTTGCTTTTAATTATAACGCCACCTATTGAAGCAATTTTAAAGATTTTGTATGAATCTTTTTTGTATTATTTTCAAAACAAACCTGATCTGTGAATTCAGCGCTTGTGGTCAAATGAGAGCCATAACTTGATCCGTTTTCTTGAATAAATAGAGTGAGGCATCTTAGAGTTAAATGTCGTCAGTCAACGCGTGACCAACGTCGAGACACCTGACACCTTATAATATCTACGAGCCAAGGGGTCAAAATACGGTGGACTTCCGAGCGCAACGCCAAATCTGTAACCAAAACTAAATAAATTCGCTCAGCGGATCAACACAGTCTCTGATTAGTATATTAGCCAAAAGGCTACGTACATGTCGTTAAATAGTTTTTCCACTTCACAGCTGCTTAATTTCCCTGCCAATTGCTCTATTACCTACCTTAGTGCTTAATATCGAAGTGTGTGTAAAAAATCTATAGATACAACGGTGATCAGACGTAGCGTTAAATTAATTACTACTTGTGGCAGAGCAAATGAAACCGCTTCTAGTTGAGGCTTAAGACAGGGGTAAATTACATGAGAGAGCGATTTGTAGGTGAATAGAAAATACCAGAGTAGGTTAGGTCGGGATTTGATGCATCTAGGGTTTGTTAGGCATAATACCTTTCAGTTCTGTTTGCATCATTAAATGTGTTAATGTAGCAACCACACAAAATTAATATCCGTGTATGAAGTGACAAAATACTTAGGTAATTGTTGTTATCAACGTATAGGTATTACATAAGTATTCATAGCATTTAAACACAAAAAAGTTTATTTCGAAAATGAGGTATTCTGAGCTTCTGCTTACAATCCAGATTTCACCTTTTTAGTTCCTTTTTAACCCCCGACGCAAAAGAGGGGTTTTATAAGTTGGACCGCTATGTGTGTCTGTGTGGCACCGTAGCTCTTAAACGGGTGGAACGATTTGAATACGGTTTTTTTGACGTTTTGAATTTGTAGGGACATACATACAGTAGAGAAAACTGAATCGCGTACCAGGGCGCCTTGTCATAATCAATTACGCTATGATTTATTTGGCAAATGTTTGGAATGTCAATATAACATTAGTAGAACAGAGGTGTTTATTTAATTACACCGTACTACTTTTAAATTAAAACTATCTCAATATATAAAACTATCCTAGACTTAAAATACATACATAAAAAAAACTAAAACTAAAAGAAATTACTATACATGATTCAGGTTGTTTGACTGTAGGTACATAATTAAAAAATAATAATTTATCACGTCCTAATTTAAGGACGTAAATAGTAATAGTACCTAGTAGTTGGACCATTCAAGTCTTAATCTACCCGCTCTTCTCAGCTCCATGTCACTACCTATATAAATCCGGTTGCAGACAGCCCAGCCAGCCTCCTGCCGACAAAGCTGCACCAATTTGCAGATTAGCTGATGCGTAAATTGTTGCATTAGCCCATGCAGGAGTGGTTCGAATGGCGAAGGCCCGTACAATTACAGACCGTAATTCGATACCAAAAGCCGCCCGTAAAGTGATTTCGTACATACACCTTTATTTTTAGTTCCTCGGTAATTAAAACACTGAGCGACTGAGCTGAGCTTTTAGTACGGCTGTGTATGGTGATGATGATGTTGAGGACTTAATAATCGTAAGCGTTGATGAGACACACTTTAAATATAAAAGAATTATTTCCATGAAGCATTCCCCTGTTTCACAGTAAATTAAGTTTATACGAAGTGTTTTTCTTCTATTTTTTGCACTCAACGGCTTATTTTTAGAAGATAAAGGCAGAATACGTTGTATTTGTTCCATTTCGGATAGAAAGTAACATGATACACGCAACATAAACATGATGAACGTTTCATAGAACAAGTAAAGATATTGCTACTTTTGCCTCCGGCTAGTAAGCAATAAAAATGAAAATAAAACGGGGAGCGCTCTTTTTATCACATCACATAAAGATTACTCTACATCGTTGTAATAACGCATTGTATGGCCACAAACAAGCCTGTTTGTGTTTAACCTTAAAATTTTAAGAAACAAGTTACGACTGAAGACAATAAACTGTAAAGTACAGGAGAGAATTTAATAGAGCTTTTATTTGTTAAATGATTTATTTTTAGATTTTTCTAAATACTTATGAATAAAATAGACAATATTAGATACGTAAGTTACAATCCCCCTATACAAAATAATCAACAAATGTAAAAAATCTAAGTAATGTTAATTTAACGGAGTCTATATCGGATGGCATACAATTATTAGTCCTATCGTTGTGTCGCATAACGTCTTTTGTCCTAATAACAACGTATGGCGTACACTTTGTTCCGCATATTTTTGATTGTCCAAAATTGTTACTCCTATTATCGTTTGTCCTAAATATTATTTGTCCTATCGTTTCATGTGGCTAAGATTCAACTGTCGAATTATTGATGTGCATAATTGTAATTGTTATATTATAGTAGGGAGCGTTAAGGCATGACAAAAAAAAACACTTTCTAACCTAACCTATCCGAGTCGGGGAGCCCCGGAAGGTCTTGCACGCTCGCTTTGCTCGCTCGCTTCAACATAATATGGGTTTTAGGAGGTTTTATGTTAAGATATGCTTTAGGTTATTAGATTTTACAGTTATCAATATTAAGTCAAACTTGCTTTAGGACTTTAAATGAGTATGCGCAAAAATTATTAGGACAAACGAGTAGTATGCCATTCAACAGTATGCCAAACATTCTCGACCAAACATTTTTAGGACAAAAACGTTATGCGATACGACAGGCACCCTAATTAAACACTCGTCTACATACACATATAGAAAAGAAAGTGAGAAGGATCTCATACATATCGTAATTCGAAGACTTATTATAAGTGTACTATTATTAAATTTATCATCATCATCATCAGTGGCTTATAATTCGAATCGAATTTTAGGTACTCTGTTAGAAGACTAAACTAGTGACATTTCACGACTCGTCAATTACACCGGCATGATATTTCATAGATCAAAGGATTTCTATTTCTGTTTAAACCTCGGGTTCACAACGACTACACCAAGCTAACACTAGCCACCATTCCTACAAATTACCCGGTTAACTCTAATCTCGATATAAATCTAGGTTTGGCCACGGAAATTAGAGAGTAGGCGAAATCCCAATTAATCTACCCTGTACTTGAAACTTAGGAAGCGGCTGAATTCCGCTTTAGGCATTGTATTTGTTCAATGTCGCTTGTTTTCAATGGCGTATGGTATCATTACTTCTTATATGCCAGAAGACGTACCAGCAAGTTTGTGTACCTGTCTGTGGCTTAGCTTCTCCGCTAGTAGGTATGTTGTTTATTCAAGTTTGTAAATTTAGGTGAACCAACCACGAGCAATCTCGCCAGATCGCAAATATCGGTATTTACGTCTATTTAATATTATTTAAATGCTAATTAAGGAAACAGCGTTCGATAGCCAAACTAGGCAGGGTACTAAAGTAAGTATTCGGGCTTAAATCACAAATGAAATTCAATAAATCTTAAGATTTGTTAACATCAGTCTTAGTACTAGAGATGACAGCGTCGAAAAATCCATGTCAAAGTTTCAAGTATAGGGTGCGTACCCACTTTAATTGTAGCTTCATCTTCATAAATTTAAAGAAAAACCGACGTTCAGTCCTCGACATTCCAAGTACCATTGGATTTCCGAACCGCATGTTACTTGGCGACGGAATAAATCAAGAGCAGGATAAAAACGAAAGTGTGCGTTCGGGTGGAAAATTTATTTCTTTCCTCCACATTTCACTGGTTTTGGTAAAAGTTTTAATTATTTGCCGGATGCGCTTCGGCGCCGGTCCATTTGAGATCAATGCCCTGTTGCTGTTTGACTCGTAAAATTTTGAGCCTACTGTCAAAACGGCAGTGTTTTAAGTCACCCTATTGTTAATGTGCAAGGGGTGGCTTTGTGTTTGGAAGGCTCATCTGCATTGGCTTTATCTGTGAGGAGATTTTTTGTTTTAATAAGTTCCCAGCAGTACATAATCATCTTTTGTTGTTTCTTAAAATGTATAAGGTACTGTAAGAAAGAAGATGCAAACGTGATTGCTTATAATAGTAGGTATTATAATGGGCAGTAGTATGGATGTGCAAATTTTCATCAGGCAAACAGAAGAGCATAAGAAGTGTGACTTAGGGTGCATGCCACACCTTGCAGTTCGTATGGTTTGCTTACTTGTTTTCGCTTGAAATCTTGTAAAATGAAATCGAATACTACGCCACTGGTAATGTGCTTGTCCTTTGAATTAATGGTCAATCTTATGTTTATTTTTTCTTGCGATTATTATATCGTCCAAAAATACTGTGGTAGTTGTATTTATCTACTGAGAATCAAAACATAAGGACGCTTAACATTTTAAAAGTGACCACACCCCACCTCGTCACTTGACAAGTACCCGGAGTATATTTCACAAAATAGTCACGTCAAATCCACTGTACCATTTCAACCGTTCTTTCAGCTCTTCGTAATCCTGCGGAATAATTTAAAAGCGTTAAGCGGGAAATAATCTACAGTCTATATTATTTACATAATTATTAGCCATAGTAATTATTAGCGAGTATACTGACATGACGACAACGAGTAAACGAGTATAATATACATTTACCTGCCAGCAATTTTTTTTAAAAGTATGCTATGTTATATATATAGACCGTGCTGTTTTCAGGATTTTTTTTAAATTTCATCATATAGAATGCAGTAGGTTAGGTTAGGTTAGTTTAATATCAACTCTGAAGAAATTACTATTTCAGAAGTAAATTACTTTATGGCAAATGAAAATTCTAGAAAACGATGCATTTAGGCAAATGAAATTCAGGCAAACGATAGAGAACATAAATATTATTGCAGTGGCTTAAGTAAAAAAAAATCTATTTTGGTGCATCCTTTTTCTGATGACCACCTTCTAGCACTATCCGATCGGCTTTATCCGATTATTATCTAATAAATGAGAAAGTGTGTGTGTTTGTATGTTTGTCCGTCTTTCACGTCGAACGACGTGATTTTTGGCATAGAGATAGTGTATGTGCCTAGTGACATATGCTACTTTTTATCCCGGAAAAATGCACAGTTTCCGAGGGAACGGCGCGCGATAACCGAATTCCACGCGGGCGAAGCCGCGGGCAAAAGCTAGTATCATAATATAATTGTATTACAATGTTTACTTGCAGGTTCAAAATGATGGCAGTCATACAGAGAACTAGACAGGTGGAGCTGAATAAATACAAGCTTGTATTGCTTGTACACGTCAATTGAGAAAAAAAACATGGTTTTCATAATCGAATAATCGCTTGACACTCGTCCGTTAAGTCTACATATCTCCGTGTTCGTTCCGTGTATAGAATAAGAAATGGCGTTTGATATAGATAAAGTATGCTGCGGTCATTATGACTTACAATCCAGACATCTCCATCATTGCGTAGGCTTCTACTTCACCAATAACTGCCACTTAGAGCAGGACATCGGGAAAAGATAGTGGAGATAGAGAAATTGCTCTGAAGCAATAAAAAGTAAAGAGTTACAAGTCACTTCAGCAAATACAAAATACTTGTAATAAAGAGTAAATATATAATTCAAATGCTAGGGAATGCTTAGTGACTAGTACCTACAGTAAGCAATTGCTGCATATTTCATAAAAATAAATACAAATACAGTGATACTTAAGTACTTACCTACTTTCTGGTTCAAATCGTTTATTGGACATATAGACTATAACCAGAGCGTGTTGAAAAAGCAGAGAGTGATGGAAGTTTTGGAAATGTCCATGGTAATTAAGTCATCACCATCATCATCATCTCAGCCGTAGGACGTCGACCTTTGGTCATAGGCCTCCCCCATAGACCTCCAGTCGCTTCGGTTGGCAGCGGCCTGCATCCACCGTGAAGCCGCGGCTCTAACCAGGTCATCCGTCCATCTCATTGGTAAACGTCCAACGCTGCACTTGCCCATCCGCGATCTACACTCGAGAAGTTGTCGGCCCCAACGGCCATCTGTTCTCCATGCTATATGGCCCGCCCATTGCCACTTCAACGAGCTAATTCGCTTGGCTAAGTCGGTGACCCTTATCTTCTACGTATCTCCTCATTTCTGATTCGATCCCGTAGAGAAACCCCAAGCATAGCTCTCTTCATAGCTAGCTGAGCAACTCTGAGCCTATTTATAAGGCCTATAGTGAAGCACCACGTCTCGGATCTATATGTCATCACTGGCAATGGCAACACACAAATGAAGTAAAACCGATCTAATGGTTATACGAAGCGAAGGTAAAGGCTAGTAATAATATAAAGCTTTATGACAATGCACCAACAGAAAAAACTAAAATAATAACAATGTCCAAATACAATATCAGTCGAAGATTTGAGGTTTGTGCCGCTGAGGAGCGTGTGTTTGTCCAATATAATGGTCCCAATGTTTGCGGAGTGTGATTGATGTTCGCTGCCGAACTAATGGATCGATTTCCGTTTCGGCTAGCTCCTGAGCCCGTGGTTACGCTCTTGTTAGTGTTGTACTTTTTATACCGTCTATATCTTAGAACAGGCGACACTCAAGGGCTTAACGATGAACGATGTTTTTTTCCTTTCCGCGTATCTGTTGTTCCTTTTCAGAATAGATAACGCGTCTAGATTAGTCATTTTATTTTATTGTTTCAGACATTTATCATGGCTTTAAATTTATATCAGTAAGTAGTGTCTAAAGTTAAATAAATGATATGTGAAGCCACTGCTTTTTTACGTTTTACCTTCCTATAGGTACTTAACAATAAGAAATAAGTACATTTACATACAATTTTGGTTGTCAGTCAAAAATAATGGCAGGTAAACGTTCTTAAATTAACTTTTAAAAAGCTCGCCTGCCTGTCAATATTTTTCGATAAGTAGGTACTTTAAATATACACGATTAAAAAGTTCGTAAATATTTAGAGCAAGTTATGTAAGTTATATATTTATTTAGCTTTCTCAATGATATTTGAAGGGTCCACGAAAAGAACGTGTCTAGTCACCTAAGCAACTTTTTGAGTTATAGCGGTTTGAAAGTTCGTCATCACAAACAATGACTATGGTTACCATTTATTTAAAAGATAAAAAATAGATTTTAAATTGTTTTCAGATTATTTAATTCAGTGGTAAGTCATAGTACTTTGTGAGCTCTACATTTTGAGATTAAAATCTCAATTTTAAAAAAAGGTGACTAGACATGTTCTTTCCGTGGACCCTTCATTTGCACTAAACTTCTAGGTACTGAAATATGTAGATAGTTATTGCTAATAAACGTTTTAAGACTCAATTTACTATATTTCTTCTGGACACTGCATTCTGTATCATCTAGAATTAAGAATATCTATATTTACAGTCGCATATTTATTATCAACACATTTTCATCCTGTGTTGACCTATTTTATTGTTGCTTATGTTCATAATGTTGAACAAAGTACCAGTTTTTCGGTCGCAGCTTTACGGTTATCTTATTTTAATTTAAAAATCGAAAATATGCGAAACACAAGGTTGCATCGGACGCGGCAGCAGCACACACGTTTTCTGTGCATTTTTCTGCTTTACCTATTTTTATTTTTTGTCTCCTTTTTGCTCCCGTTACGAAAAGTGTATGGTCGTCATTTTTTTCGACACCATATAAGGAATAGACACTACATCGCATGGTGCCCTTTTTACTCTTTATTTTCGGTGCGTTAATATCTACCTCTATATCATCATCATCATCATCCCAGCCTATATACGTCCCACTGCTGGGCACAGGCCTCCTCTCAGAAAAAAGCCCCTAGTGGTTTGACCTATCGCCTCTCAAGCAGAGGGTCGTGGGTTCAAACCCTGGCTCGCACCCCTGAGTTTTTCGAAATTCATGTGCAGAATTACATTTGAAATTTACCACGAGCTTTGCGGTGAAGGAAGACATCGTGAGGAAACCTACCTCTATATCTACATACTTAAATATGTATACATATAATATAAATTGCCTTTACATTTTTGCAACTCGTTCTTGTTTGTATATGCATTAAAACCTCACAAACTGGAGCAATAAGGGGTTCCGCAATAAATAATAATATGATAATACGCCCCTGTATTCCGCTCTAACGAGACTCCATCGCTGCATTCGCCTTCGACTACTCGTTAACGTGATATCAAAATATTTATTATGAATTAATTTACATAAGAACTCAAACGTGAACATTAAGAGTGCGGTATAGTATAATAAGTTCTTGAAACAATTGATTTTCTGAATTGTTCCCAGCTTTTGTTTCGCTTCGAAAAAATTTAAATGTTTGCCGGCATGCATGGAGCTGTCAAATAAGGAAGCTGATAACAAAATAATGATGATAAGTTATTTTTAGTACCTACCGACTAAAACGGTAGTTAAGATTTGATTTTGTAGAAGGACTTTTAATGTAAGATTGTAGCACGATTACTACTTTGATTTTAATTTAGTAATATTTATTTAGAAATAATTAAATCAATGCAACTTTAATTATTTTACGACATAAAGCTGCGGCGTGCAACGTTGTTTATACAGAATTGTGTTATGATTATTATGGAATGTATGGAGTTCATAAAGTTGAAAAAAGTATGCACCTACCTAGAATGTAGGTACTTATATATTAGTAGTAGAGTAAGCAGTCATAGGTATACCTTAAAATTTTGTAAAGTGTAAATGACATAGAACGACTGTCAAAAAAATATTATACAAAAGGTCAGATTTGTAGTCAGAATCATTCTCAACACAAATCTGACCTTTTGTATAATATTTTTTTGACCGAAAATGTCACCCTTCTTCTGAGAAAGTATTTTCAGCTGACAATATAAATAAATAAACACGCCTTCCCGCACATTTATGAAATTTAACCCTTCAAAATCACACGCCCGCCGTCTGTTTTCTTTGAAAACAGTGCACTAAATAATATTCGGCACGCATTGGGTGAAATGAATGTTTGATATTGCTGGAGAAATAAGATAGTACAATTCTCTAAATTCATTACGGTTATACCTACAGCTGAGTACGGTTAAAAAAACCGGATTACAAAGTTACCAATGTTTCGAAATATGTAAAAAAAATGTCTAAATAATCCTTTTATCTTTATACTCGTATTACTTTATATTCTGACTGTGTACAATTATGTTGATAAACCTTTTTTGTATTAAGTAAATGTGGAACTGTATTTATCATCTGTAACTTCAGTGGTTTCGTTTTTCGATATAAAACGCTTTATCCCTATGCCAAAAACTATTCTTTATTTCTTAATGCTGCTGGTTTACATCGTGAAAAGTAGCTTTCGGAAAATTGAATAGTTTTGTGCTTTTCGTTTATAGCCAATCAGAAAGTTACTCAGTTAGATTTTTCTTGTATACATGTACTTGATAATAACAACTAATAATACGATGTAATAATAATTGATATTGAAATCCAAAGACACAATCTCAGGACACTAATACAGAGTAATCATATTTAAAATAATATCCCCACGGCTAAAATCACATTCCTTACTATGAATTTCGACAACCCAACATTTTGATTGTCCTCGCCTCAGACACTTGTAACAACAAGCCTTTGTTGGCGATTCCTCGTGATTTTTTTGTAGTCTACCCCGTGACAAACTCAAAGGATTCGCACCGAGCCATGTCCACTCGAGATGGGAACATCTGTTATATTAAATTAAATGTCTTCCGTTGGCGGGTCTACAAATAAATTTATGATGTTCATAAGTCGCATAAAGGTGTTTTGAATAGTACAAATGCTTTGCCATTTATTATGTCTTTCAATCCTTTAAATAATTAAGTTAGACTAATAGGAATTACGTTAGTATATACCTTTGAAATTAACCTCAACTAAATATTTTTTTCGTGAATGAATAATAAAATAAAAATATTTCTTTGTAAATTGTTACCAAATTGTTGTTGTGTAAATAAAAGTGTGGGAGATAAGTTGATTTCTAAACAAAGTTCCTAAATAAATACGTTTCACTACTCCCTACTGTGTCTGTGACGTTACTTTGTTTAAATATATTACTGCCTTCACCGCCTATACAGTACCGGCCAAAAATATTAAAATATTTTTTTAAATGACCAAAATGTAAGGTTATCGAAGTTAACATTACTTAGCCATAAGAAAATTAAGTCATCAAAGATATACTTATCATATAGTAGGGTACTTAATAATTAGTGGCAAAACCTTTTGCTTCGATTAGGTACAGATTTACAACGCCTAGGCATAGAGTCAATAAGAGCGTCAATTGTGAATTGGGGAATATTTTGCCATTCCTCCTGAAGTTGAACAAATTTGGTTTGTGTTAATAGGTCTTTTTCCTTTTAAACGTCTCTCCAGCTCTTCCCATAACGATTCTATAATGTTAAGCTCAGGCGATTGACTTGGCCATTCCATCAGAGACACGCGACGCTGCGTAAACCACTCTTGTACGCGTTTAGATTTATGTTTTGGTTAATCGCGACCAAGGAATCGTTGTGCATATCGAGGCATCACATTCTGGCGGACATTTAGGTATACATTTTTGTCCATTATACCTTCGATTCTGTAACTATTCCTTTAAATTGAACAAAAATGTTTGTAACAAAACCATGTTTATTGTGGGAATTATATCCGTAGCCAATTATCTACTTTCAGGACAATGATTACCTACTACTAAAGTCACTAAAAAAAAAACTTGCTTCCATCGCACCAGAGAATGTCAGATCACTGCCGCGGTGTCCAGTTAATATGTACTTTACACCAAGCAACTCGTATCTTTTTATTCTTTTCAGAAATAAGCGGTTTCTTTACAGGGCGTAGTCCGTGCAGTCCGGAGTGCTGCAGGCGACGCCGTACAGTTCGTATGGAAGAATTAGGCTGCCCTGCGACCGATATTACTTTAATAATATCTGAGGCCGTAAAAATATTACGATCGACGAGAGAAGTAGTGCAACGCGGTGGACCGCGTATTTTCTTATTGACTATACATTTCGTAGTTTTTAAGCGCTTAAGTAACTTAGTTACTGCTGATCTGGAAATACCAAAGTGCTCTGAAAGTTTCTTATGAGTACGCCCTTGCTTATGGCCTGCAGCTCACTTTACACTGACGGTCGTCCAAGTTTTTTGAACCACGAGTCTTCGGCATGTTCAGATCGTTAATATACAATAGTATTATTTGATTATTGTAATGATAAATGTACATTATCTCATGAGTAAACAAATGTTCTCAATTGGCAATTTTGAAAAAAATAAGAAAAAGCATCTAACTACAAATATATCGTCACTGTCACTACTTTGAAAGTGAACTTTATGAACATCATTTCAAGAGTCAATTTTGTTGACGCATTGATTTGAGATACGAGATTTTTTCAAAGTAGTGACGATATGTGACCAGGTTTTCTCATGAGTTGCATGACACCTGATATTTTAATACAAAAAAAACTTACTTTACTATATAAAACGTTTAGGTAAAAAAACTTAAAGGTGATATGTTTTGGCCGGTACTGTATGTAGCTTAGAGGTCATTGCGTTGCCAACACAGTTCGATCTGTGATTTGGATCTACATAGCTAATATACGTAGTGTATTTTTTTAAAGCTGTGTGATTTATAAAACTGCTCTTACTGCCTGTTATTGTAGCGTAAAGTAAGCAAATGTTTATAATTATGAATATTATGATGTTTTTGTTTAGCCTATTTACTGTGCCACTGGTGTGTGTGTACATTATGATTATAATCAATGCTTATTTAATACACATTTTTTAATTTATTTAACAAACAATTTAACATGCATTACATTTAGTGTTACTCGCCAAACTCATCAAGCGCTCATTTTATTTTAACTTTCATAACTAACCTAACCACCTCATTTTATATGTTTTTCTATTGTGTTGTTTTGGATGATTTACTTATAATTAGACATACCTTGCTGATTTAAAAATGTCGTTTGCCTTTTATCTTCGGTTTACTGTTTGCTTCCTTCTCTCTTACAAATAAAAAAAACACCTACTATGTTTCTAGACACCTATAAAAATTCCCCGTGTATATGTTGCTACTTACTAACATAGGTAATCTATGCACTAAGCTTTTGAAGTTTGATTCAAGTAGGTTTGTAACATTTACCAAAACGCAAGTAATTTCCATTATTGCCTTTTGAAACTGTGTTACAATATCCTGTATGATTTTTAAGAAGCGAATAACTGGTAGCTTAGTGCATTAAGATAATATGCTAATGTGCGGAAATATGCTAAAGTGCTTTCAGCAAAATAAGATTAGGCAATTTTGTTCATTGATGTCATTATTATGATTATCATAATTATCACGGCCACTGTTGGACGTGCTCGTAGGTAAGCCTTCTTCATATACCTCCAGTTGCTTCGGTTAGAAGCGGCATGCGTCCACCATGAACCGCGGCTTTAACTAGGTCGTCCGTATATTTCATTAGTGGACGTCCTACGCTGAGCTTTCCAATCCGCGGTCTCCATTATCACAATATCAAATGGTATCTCATTAGACATCTGTCTGGATTTTGCTATAAATAATAAAGATTTTTTTAGTCTGTTAACAACAGGCAGACAGGCAACCCGTGTGGTGTCGGGTTAGAATTACACCTCTCCATTTCTTCCGTGGATGTCGTAAGAGGCGACTGAGGATATAGGTTAAGGTATACCGTAGGCGTCAGGCTAGCAACCTGTCACTATTGTACCGTTTTTATCAAACTTATTAAAACTTAAAATTGCTAAAAGTGGCTCAGAAGTGGTAACGTTTCGTGTGCTCTGCGCCTACCCCATTTGGGAATACAGGTGTGTGTGTGTGTGTGTGTGTGTGTGTGTGTGTGTGTGCGTGTGTGTGTTAACAGCAGCATGTACATAAAAAACAAAAGCATGCTAAATAATTGCCCCAACAATGTTGCACAATAGTTCTTTCTTGTTGAAATTATTTTTGTCATTAGAATGTACGCCAGAATAACACAAAGTAAACATAAAACAAAAGTAAGTCAAAATTAAAATTCAATTAAGGAAAACGTTGCCTTTCCCTCTTGCGCCGCGCATGCCTTCATTATGATATCGTAAAACATACAATTTCGCTGCGTACAAGCAATAAACACACGCGAAAACGACTAATATGCGGCGAGACACGTACCTTCATAATTGCGAAATCTTATGGCCAACTGAATGAAATTTTGCACAATGAAAATTAGACGGTGAAATAATGTTGCCATTTAAGGTGTTCAACAAACCATGAATGAAAATAATAGGCACTCCCCAGCAAAGGAGAGCGCGAATGATATTATAGTAATTAAGCGCAAACTACCAGAAAATTTTGTCCCTGAACAATGTTTTTGCGACAACAGTGTCGTTAAATAAAGACGCTTCCAGTTCGCAAGCAAAGGACGTCGTTCTATTAAGCAAATAAAACTGTTCATTAAATTCGTAATTTATGCGTTCGCGGCTTGTATTCATCGAGTTATAAATTTTCCTCGTTCGGGACTTTCAAGCTGAGTTCCGGGGAATTTTTCGCAAAATTCCCTTCAAACGGCCTCATTAGGAGTTTTTCGAGTTAAATATAAAATTTAACTTCACCGCTCCAAGTGTTTCATCTTTCTTTAAACACTAGGACGTGATGATGACAACAGGTGTGTTTAAAGTTTAAACTATAATTCACTCGCATGAAATTAAATAAGCCTTAAAGTGTCATATGAAAGAGCTGTCCACACTTCATTATTTATTACCGCCTTCCTCAGTTCCAGGTAACGCCACATTGCGGGGAAAGTCTCAATTCAAACAAGGGCCGTTGACAACGGGCAAATAAAAGCCGTCCTAACGTCTCATTCCACGCTATGACCCATTTTTACGCCATAAAATTATTCTCATCTCCCATCATTTCGGCCGTAAAGCTTGTTATCATTGTCTAATATTTGGCTTTTTTATTACCGGCCGAGTTTGCTTTAACTTGGATGGTAAGAATCTTGATGTGTTTTAATTTAGGCTTTTTTTGTTTAGAACCCGCTGTGTCTTACGTTGTGATGACGAAAACGTGGCTCTTAAAAAGAAAATTAACGTTAGCTTCAATGGTGGGGCAGAGGCAGACATTGAATTTCTTTTGGGCGAAGTAAAGGGTAAAGTTATTGTTTTCATAATTGAATGTTCGCTGAAATGTACTATTAAGATTGTTATCGGAACATAATGGAAAATCAGAGAAGTATGACGATTTTGTAAAAGGAATTATATAATGTAGCGTTGGCCTCGTTTTAAATAATAAACTTTTGAGCTTTAAATTATGTTTTACTACGATATATTTTATTTAAAATAAACCGGCCAAGAGCGTGTCGGACACAACCAAAATAGGGTTCCGTAGCCATTGCGAAAAAAATCATTAATATTTTTCTAAGGATTTCGTATTTTATACGGAATCTTTCAAGTTTAGGTATATTTTATACCTTAGGCTGCTATTTACTGTTAAACTACTAATAATTCTCAAGAAAACTTAACCGTTATAGTTATCCTTGAAAGTTTGATATATTTACTACCATCCTGAATTTTTTCAAATTTAACCAACCACCGGTTTAGATTTTAGAAAGGGGGGACCCTCGATTTTCATGAAAATTTGCACTTTAAAGTTGAATATTTCGCAAAAAAATCACTGAATCCAAAAATCGTCTTATCAAACACATAATCGTTTCTAAAGACCTATCCAACGATACCCTTCACTATAGGGTTGGATGAGAAAAAACAATCACCCCCACTTTACGTCTATGGGAGGTATCCTAAAAAAATTTTTTTTTATTTTTTTATTGTACCATTTTGTCGGCATAGTTTACATATATATCTGTGCAAAATTACAGCTTTCTAGCATTGATAGTCCCTGAGCAAAACCGCGGACGGACAGACAGACAGACAGACATGGCGAAACTATATGGGTTCCGTTTTTGCCATTTTCGCTCTGGAACCTTAAAAAAATTAGAAAGAGATCAGAGGATTATATTTAATATTGTAAGGTGAAGTTAATCAAATTTTATAAACAGTAAATTTTATTTCAGAGAGCTTATCGCAACTTCTAGCTGTGTTTCCACCAAAGATGTGCGAGGATGTGTTGCGAGGAATGTGTTTTTCATTACCCATTAGAAACGCTTTATTTACCTATCCTCGCACAGCATATCTCTGGTGGAAGCAGCTGAGTGGAGCGAGGCGAGGTAAATGAAGCGTTTCTATTGGTTCATGAAAAACACATTCCTTGGACATCTCTGGTGGAAACGGACCTTTAGGCTATAATGAAATATAAATAGATTCTCAATAAAAAAGTAGCAGTCGATCTTTAATAAAAGTAACTGAAAGTATCCGCTTCTGTTTATTTAAAGTATCTCAATTGAAATCGAAGCTTGAATAAATTGGCCGGAGCCCAGTTCTATTGCGGATATTTGTTTTAACCTACTAAGAAAGAAGAAATAGTATTGAGCCGATTTTATTAACAGTAGGTATTTAACTTTCCTGCAGAAGCCTGAAGAGGACTATTTACTTGCAATTCATTTTATTGCAGTAGGAATTTACTTAATATTAGATGAACTTTTTATTCATATAGAGCTTTTCGGTAAGCATACTCGTATTCTAGATTGTTGTGATCTAGATTCAAATTGAAGCATTTATCCTTTTCGCACACTATTAGCCAAAAAAAGATGTCTGCTGTGTTGTATTGTATGTTAGTAATAAAACCAAGCGTTGATACTAGCTCACAATGTGATTAGATAAGTCTGTCCAAACACATTTGGACGTATTGAATACCTATATATTTGGCAAGGTTTGTTAACTATTTATTAGAAATAGCAACTGTCAGAAAACTTACTTGCCAGAATTTTAATTAACAGAATCTCTTAAATGTTACTAAATGTCAATAAGTTTACAGCAAAACAGATTTCATCACACACTTTTTGAAATCCGTACTCCATTGGGCTAATATCTATTAACTTTAAGAATCAATAAAGTCACGTTCGTATAAAAATATCTTACACAACCTCGTGGCGAAGGCTCTGGGTTCATTACGTAAAGTGGCATCATGAGTGACAATTTAATGAAGTGTTGGTCCATTGTATAATTAAAGACGTGGTTGTTAAAAGCCGCACATTTGATGAATGCTAGAAGTCGAACGATTTTCGCAATAGACTATACCACTATGGGAACGTAATATGAAACGCGAGGTATCTTTGGCAGTTGGCTAAACTGTATAAATGAGCAATGGTTGGAAATAAAGTCAAGGCCAAACTAGTATCGTTGATTTATTTACACTGAAATAAAATTAAATGGAACACCATAAAAAAAACGGCCAAGTGCGAGTTGGGCTCGCAAACCGAGGATTCCTTTCCCGAATGTAACTTAATTTAAAGATAAAGATTAACCTACAAATTTGTACGGATATCCCGTATTCGTTTTCTAAGCAAAACGTTTGTAATGGTAACCCATAGACAGAAAGACATAGAGAAATATAATTTTCTTATTAGTTGTGCTACAAGAGCTAGCTTCATACCAAATTTTAAGTTTCAATGACCCTCCCCCCCCCTCCCTAGCTACCTTTCTTGTAGGGTTGAATTGCCGGAAAATTTGTTTGGATTTTTTCTTTTATTTGATAACAGTATCTTTTTTTGTCTATGTTCATTTGGTACTTTAACTTTTTTACTCCTTTCATGGATACATGATATCCATTTCAGTTTGATACCTCGACGAGTTCTTAAGAAAAAGGATTCGCCAAACTGATGGACGAACAGACAAATAGACAGAAAAACAGACAGGCAGATAGACATACAGTCGCGTTCACAAGAGTCATGTTGAGATATTTTTGATCAAATTTTTTCTCACAATTTTATGAACGCGACTGTACAACAAAGTGATCGTATATAATTATGTTCCGTTTTCACTAATTGAGAACTGACATACCTAATCTAAACCTGGGATGCACAGACCATGGTCCGCAAGCCGCATGCGACCCGCTGTAAATGCACACATGCGTCCCGCCAGCGACCTAATAGAATAGCAAAAACCTTATGATATGAAATTGTGATGGCCCCTGCTCCTAATAAGTCTGGCGCATGCCTGATCTAAACCAACCTAATAGCCTCAAAATAAAGACCTAGGAATTAGTCTTTACCATTGCAACTACACGCTTATTACCTCAGCGCTAATCAAAATTGCTGCTTCAATTTTGATCCATCAGATCCCCTATTAGAGCCATAAGCTGTGATATAGGATTAGATTACGATTATTATTCCTGCTTCTCCCAATATCGCTAAATACCGTGTTCCTTTGTTGATACGGCAATTATAAACAAGCCTAACTGTAACAACGTACAGTTAATTGTTCATTCCAAAATTCTCATTAGGTTGCTAGTAATCAATCAGCTCTGAATAAACCGTGATATTGTAACCCTGTTAAATATTTCAGTGGTAACACGAATTTTCAGCGTATCACTGTAATGAGGCGACGGTTACTATTTAATACTATGATTGTTATAAGGTACACTGACTGACGACCAGATGGCCTAGTGGTTAGAGAACCTGACCACGAAGCTTGAGGTCCCGGGTTCGATTCCCGTGTCGGGGCAGATATTTGTATGAAAAATGCGAATGTTTGTTCTCGGGTCTTGGTTGTTTAATATGTATATAAGTATGTATCTATTTATATAACTATATTTATCCGTTGCTTAGTACCTACCCATAACAAAAGCTTTGCTAAGCTTACTTTGGGACTCTAGGTCAATTGGTGTGAATTGTCCCGTGATATTTATTTATTTATTATTGTACAGTACAGTCGTAGGTATTTAGATTTATTTTAAACAGTCAGTAGATTATCAGTAAATACCGGCCACGTATTTTTACAAGCTTTTATTTAGTTTTCATCTGTCCCGTTGTCTGTCTATCTGCCTGTAATCAAATCTTGCAAGTTAAATTCGACCAGTTTCCAGTAGTTGGATTGACTTGAAATTCGGTAAACTTAAGTAAATTCCGTGACATCCTGGTCCGGCCAGGATCGTCTCCACAGGACGGAACTCTTCAACGGTTAATGGCATCGTCTTGAAATTTTGTATGCAAATGCAAGTACTGTCAACAAAAGGTATAGTCAGCAAAAAAAAAGCTTGAGTTTAAAATGAAATTTTCACCAAAAACTTATTTATTTTCTTAAATAAAATGATGAAGATATCGCCAGTTAAAGACTCCCGAACTTTGACGCGCTTTATCCTTTGTAATTTTTTGTTAATTTAACTGACGGACTAAATACACAGAATTATGTTTTTTACTCAGGCAACCCAATGAGGGCTAAGAGACAGGCGAAATAACGCTACGTTATCGTCTTGTTTGCATTTGGCTAATAACTAAATAAGCCAATTGGAAGCAAGACCGTAACGTCAAAAAAAACCTCACGATACTAACGCCATCTAGCGATATCTCGCCTCTCTTTTAGCCCTCATTGACAGTATACAGCCTAGTTACTTAAGAGTACGTTCAGATGACAAGTGCGCGGTTACAATTACATACCTAAATTAAAAGGAAAACGAGGTAGAGGAAGACCAAGTTGACCTATTTTAACCAGGTGTTGTCGCATCAGGAAGTCAAACAGCTGGCTGGCTGGCTGGCTGGAAGACCGTGCGCAGTGGCGATAACTCCACCGACAAGAGCATAGCTCTTAAATTTAAGAAGAAGAAGAAGAAGACACATGCTAACGTTATTAAAACGCTAATTAGTATGTGTACGGTTTTAATAAAAAGTATGTAGTTGTAAACGTGCGTTATCAAAACGCGCGTTAAGTGCTTGTCATCTGAACTTAGCTTAATTCTACCGATGTCAGATTGACATTCTATACATCTGCCAAAGAAATCATAGTGAAATTGATTATGATAAGGTCCGACCCTAATAAATTTAATCGCGATTAAGTTTCCTTGGCTGTAAAAGTAAAAACACATTTTGACAGACAGACGGAACATTCAGTGAACTCATAAAGGTTATTTTTAGGCACATAACTCTAAAAAGTAGAAGGCGGTATAATAGCCTCAATTAAACTATTAAACACTTTGAATGGAATTAAGAAATATTTATATGAAGAGCTATTAAAAGTTAGCGTAAGAGGAAACGCGATAATTCATATGCATGCAACGATTTCAATGATTGTTTTAATGGAGATATTAGAATCGTCTCTGTGTCTGTATAACATACCTTAAGTACCCACTTCTAATAACCCATATTTAATCATAGATTAAGGACAGTATGATTAATAACACAATTAAAATGCTTTCATTATCTTTCCAAAGGTTTCGTCGGATTGCGTAACTCTTAAAGTTCACATCATGATAAAACAAAAGCAAGAAAGTCATTAGATTTGAAAAATTGTGCCGAGATTTGTTAAGGTCGTAATAATGACTTTGATTGCCTTGAAATCAATACCAATGATACAACATTATTTTGTACAGATTACGAACATAATATTAGGATTTTTCTTCGGCAGAATGAGAAACTTGATATTTAGCAGAGTTGTGCCCAAGATTTCATTAAGTTTATTATGTAATCTTAGAAGCTACATGTTTAAGTGAAAGTAAAACTGAAACAAGATTAGATAAGAATTGACAGGATGATAACAATATTACATCAAAACTATAAAATTTGTGAGTGTTATAAACAAACAATTACCCCTTAAAATAACAAAAGAAACAAGACCCAGGTAGCCAAACAGCAAGAAGACAAGGCCACTTTACGGTCCTTTTCTTCATTGTCATTTGTATTATAAGGATTTAACAGACAGTCACAACATTTGTTAGATTTATGGTATTTATGCTTTTTACTAACGTAAAGCGGCTACCGGTTTTCATAACGAACCTTTTTTTTATAATTTGCTCCTAAAAAAATATTTTGTAATATTATAAGTCTTAAAATTTCAACGCAATTTTATGATTATTCGCTATTTTAAAAATAGCCGGAATAAGTTAGTAGTTTGACTTAATAACCTTTTAAGCAGAGAGTCATATATTCGAGCTCGGATGCGCATCCATTACGCGATTCAATGGTGTATGTGAAATTACTTATCCACCCTGAGGAACTACAATCCAAGCTCTTTTTAACCGACTTCAAAAAAGGAGGAGGTTCTATGTTCCAATGTTTGTATTTTTTTGTTATTTTTTTTATTTTATTGGAGTCGGTTTTACTTTTTTGTTCAAAAATTTCTTTATATTCTGAGAGGAGATCTGTGGGATGTAAATAATACCTAGCCCTACCTTAACTGATTCCTTCCTTCCTTTATTACGCAAAGCTTTTATAGAATCAAGTAAACATTATTTAATCCCCTTGTACTACTTTTAAGGATTTCCTATTTTACAATCATAATATCGTATACCCGTTTATACTCTCTTCCGCTCATAGCCCGTACAAACTTGGCAAACGAAGTTGTCTGTACTCAATGGGGCTCCTTATGCCTCAGAGACCTCAATTAGAGCCCATTTGTGTTAATCCAAGACTCGACCGGATAGGCGAGAGTAGGACGATCGCTTGATGACTCATTGTTGGTGACGTAACATACTAATAGAGAAATGTCTATCGTAAAAGTATCATAATCCTTGTGTGGTGATAAAGTTTAACAAATGAGTCACTATGTCGTACTTAAAATGTTTATGATCAGTTCTGAAAACTAAACAGTGTATTCTATTCAGTCTTGCATTATAATAGAAGTGTATTCTGAAGAATGTACCATGTCTAGGTGCTTGCTATTTCTAGGATGGGTCACCAACAAAAATTGGCGTGTTAGTATTATGAAACGTTATTATTAATCGCTAGACCTTTGTATATATTTGTAAAAAATCACCAGCAATCAACTTATAGAACAAAGTATAATATATTGTGGTCAACTAAACAGTTTCTTCAAAAAAAAAATATTTTTTCTTTGTGAATATGTCTTATAAAAGCTGTGCCATCCTTTAAAGTTCTTGTCTTAACTTCTTCAGAACTCTAAACTTCTTAAATAATTTAGAAAACCTATTTTTCTACTTTTAAAAAGTCTAGTTATAACTAAGTCTATATTGCTGTACGCTTTTCGTACAATGGCAGATAGATAAGTTAGGTTTTAACAGTATCATGAGAATTTTACACAGCTTAGAACCACTGGTTTCTGTTAGCAGTAGACCTTTTTAACATTTTAACCCCATAATAATATAAATATTTCTATTTATCGAACTTGTTCACAAAATTTCAAGAGAATTGGTTGAGAAATCCGATAGGTATGTATCTAGACGATAGCCGGACATATACCGGACAGACATAAGAAGGAATTTTTGCCGAAATGCCACAACCAGCGATGCTTCACTTGCGCTTTAGGCTCGCTCGGCTAACTAAACAATTTTGTTTTCATGTTGCGTGGATTAAAGTAGTTTCTAACTGTATAATACTAAACAGAATGTTCTATCAAGTTAAAGAAAGCTGCGAGTGAAGAAATTACTTTAAAGGTTACATTTAAATGACCAAAAGGTTAATGTTACGACTGTAGAGGCGATGCGTCTCCTGATACGGCTCCAAAGTACTACTTAAGACATTTTATAGTATTGTAGTAAAATTGACAATCGCAACCACGCAATTTGCAAGCGGCCTCCTTTTGTAGATTATGGCGGTGTAATTTAAAATTCAGAAAACGCCTTACCTTTATTTAGGCCTATGATACGCTATGAGAGGTGACCGCTGCATTCTGGTCACGTTTGCCGTCCTGTGCTTTATCAGATTTAGGTGGTGCAAGTATAAGAACCTTTTTTTTATAATCTAGAGCTTTTGAAAAGGTCCCCTTCTCCCTTGTGTAATGTACACTTTGCTGTGAGAGCTTTTTGTAGCCGCTGCGTGTAAGTTTGAATAAGTTTTTTCAATACTGAGTTTACTAGTGGTAATATTAATAGCTACTTGGAGGTAAAGTTTATCTATAAGTAAATCAAAATGTAGTCGTTTAATGCATTACCTACTGTTTGTTGCAATCTTGAATTTGAAACAAAGCTGCTAAGCTAAAAAAACAAAGTTGTTGGTACATAAATATCTTTTATCTTATTATTATTATCTATTCAATATTTTTTGTTAAAAGGATAGGGATAAATCAAAGAAATAAAATCTCAATATATGCAAAAATTATCACAATGGCTTTATTATAAAGTATATAAATAGTATACTCGTGACTTAAGAATAATATGGACATTCATATATTTACATTATTTACAAGTAACATATTCTACAGCAGTCTTATAGAATGTATTTACACCAACATTACGAAACATTTACGCCTTTTGGAACGGCGAGAAAATACAAAAATAGATTAAAATTTTAGTTATTTGGTATAGCGCGTTGCAATTACAATGATTCACATGAAGCTGACTAAATGATTTAACATAACTGGGTTCATGAGAAGCACGGACTAGACAAGGTAGGCTTGACCTGATTGCTGAGTGTCAATTAAGGGAGGCGGCGGGGGCCAATGGCGAAATTCCCGCCGTCGGTTCGGGTTGACCCCTCCAAGTTCTAACGAGGAGTAATCGGAGTCTATTGATGAGTAAATATGATCCGATGGTGGCCTGCCATCCGGCCCGTATGATGCTCCCTGGCCCTGTTGTGAACCTACATCCATAAACTCCGGAGCACCACCCATACCCCCAGCTGGCCCTCTAATCTTTTCCGTGAAAGAGAACGACCTCATCGTTCCATTTTGGACACTACTTCTCATCGTGTATGAATTGATATTGTTTCTGTAACTAGACGAATTAGATTTTTGCCTACGATCCGGCATCGCATACCACAATTTCTCCCAGAACTTACTTTGGCCCCACCTGACGCGCGAACCAGTTTTTAAATACGGCTTCAAATCAGGATCACACTCAGTTTCGGGTAAAACTGAGCTATCTTCAATTATAACTAAGCTATAAATTCGAGATTTCAGAATTTCATGTAGCGTTTGACGAAACTCGAAACGCGACCATTCAGTTTCAATAAAATTCCTCGTTAGGACAATTATAATGCGCTTAGAGGCTTCTGCGGCCTCGGGCAGTGGCAATGTGCATTGCATGTAAGGCGAACTGTGCTGTGGGATATCTCTATAATGCAGACAAAGGTGATACGAAGGGCTTCCATTTTCCAATTCAGCGGCTAACGTTTGAATAACAAAGTCATCATCCTTGGGGCTGTAGCATACGTAGGCATCGTACAATTTATCAGTGTCATCGCACGCCCCGGTGAATGGGAACAATCTTATTCCGCAACTTGTATAAAGCCAGATGCGAATTGTGTCTCTAAATAAGAAAATCAAAAGGATGACTAGCATGATTAGCATAAAACCGGTGAGCGTAGTCACCATCATGGGCATGTAATTTGAGACCAGCATGTTATCTATAACAGAATCTCCGGCGTAATAGTCACTGCATATCGTGCCGTTCAGATTGAGTTCTTTCTTTTGTGGTAATTGCCCTTCGGCGTTCCAACAGAACAAGTCTGAGATATCGACTATTTTAGGAACGTTGTCAGCAACGAAGGCTGTAAATTTTTGTAAATATCTACATTTACATGACCACATGTTGTTTCCTAAAGACAGAGCATTTATATTCATCTTGCTATTTAAATTCCAAACAGCAAAATCTACTAGCCTGTTTCCGTGTAATTTTAAAATTTTAAGTGAATATAAAGATGAAAAAGTTGAGTTGGCAATGTAGCTGATAAAATTGTCATGCAAATATAGTTCATTAAGTTGCGTCAGATGTTCAAATTCATAGCCTTTTAAATGCTTCAGTTTATTGCTACCAAGATTTAATATTAATAGGGAGGATAACCCGGCGAAAGTCCTATTTTGTATGTTCTCGACTCCGCTCGAATTAACATACAGCGACCTCATATTTTTTCGCCCGATGAATGCATAATTTTGCAATTCTTTAAAGTCGTTACCATCTAAGTAGACCTCGGTTGCATCCATGGGTATTTTTTCTGGTATTTCAATTGCGCGCTTGCTGGAGCAATCGACTACATTTGTATGCCAAGTCGGATCATGATAACAAGAGCAATTATAGGGGCAGGTCATTTGGCAATCGCAGGCAACGTAATCGCAACAGTGGCACAAAGTAAAACAATGAGTCTCGTACGGACATAGAAAGTCAGTAGATTTAAGATTACTAAGGGGTAAATGCGTAACGCCTCTCGTGTGTGTCATATTACAGAGGACATTTTCGAGGTCCATTATTCGAGGGTGTTGCCTCATTGCTGTCATATTGTTTATCATGGGCAACCATTCCATGGAGCAATCGCAATTAAACGGATTTCCTCCGATATAGAACTCAGGCAGGGACTTGTTCAAGGGAACTGAGGACAGCCGGAGGCTGTTGATATCTAAATTAGATATCTCATTTGCGTAAATATCAACCCGAGTGAGATTGCGTTTCTCTATAAACGTGTTTACATGAATTTTGTTAATGTGGTTATTGTTTATGAACAACAACTCAACGCTATTCGGTATTGCTAATGGTGATATTTCGACAATACGGTTGTGACTAACGTCTAAAGTTTTGATATTTATTTCATCTTGAAGTTTATAATAATTACCTAAATGTTCGATAAAATTTCCATGTACATCAAGCCATTTTAATTTACTGGGAACAAAAGCATAATCAAACCAAACTAGATGATTTTCTGATAGGTTAAGCCAAAGTAAGCTCAAAAGAGTGGAAAAAACTCCATTTATATCAGATAGGAAGTTACCGTCTAACCTAACAGCTTCTAATTGCGAATTCCTAATGAAACTTCCTCTCTCGATAGATTGAATTTTATTTTTTGCTAAGTTTAGTACTTGTAGGCTAGGTACATCCCAAAACATTCCAACTGATAAGTTCCCAATAACATTGTCGATTAATCTTAGTCCCGTCAATTGATCCAGATTCTTAAAAGAACCATTCTTTATATCTGATATTTGATTTTCACCAAGGTCCAGCGTTTTTAATAAAGACAATTCCCAAATAGCATTCGGTACTTCTCTTAACTGATTAGAACTCAAATCCAATTCCTTAAGATCGGAGCAATTCTTAAAAGCTTTTGGATCAATGTTGACTAAAAGGTTGTTATTTAAATTCAATTTACTTAACACAAACAGTCCGTTGAAAAGTAACTCATCAATGGTATGTAAGCGATTTTCAGCTAAATTTAAAGTATGCAAGTTATATAAGGGAAGAAACGTATTATCCTCAATATATCCAATGGAGTTATTCCTTAAATCTAATATCTGAAGGAAGAATAAATCCTTGAACGTCTTACCATCTATCCTCGTCAAGGCGTTATTGGATAAATTCAGAATGACTAAGCGTATAAGGCCGATAAATGTTCTGCCGTCGATATGAGAGCTCGAGAGCTGATTATTAGATAAATCTAAGACAAGCAGCTGTTCTAATCGGTGGAACACGCCTGTGGCTAATTCAAATAGCTGGTTATTATTTAAATACATTTCTCGTAACTCCTTCGTGTTCGAGAACGTGCCCTCCGGTACTATCTGGAGGTTATTGTAGGAAACATTTAATATCCGCAGAGAAATGAGTCCATTGAATGTTTCACTTGAGATATCGGTGATATTATTATTCTGTAGCCGCAACTCTTGGAGATTCTTCAACCCGGTGATTTGCGATTCATCGCTCAAGGATTTTAGATCATTATCACTTAAATCCAAACTTCGAAGACCGGAACCGCAGTTTTTTCCAAATCCAAGGCGATCTACACTTTTGATCTTATTTTGAGTGAAGTTTAAAACTTGAAGGTTGCCCAGCGGGCAAAATACTTCAGATGGTATTACTTTCAAATTATTCTTTCCCAAGTCGAGTACTTGTAATTCTCTCAATCCATTGAAAGTTCCAAGCGATAGCTCCAAGTTTTTATTTGGACTCCAATCGTAGTTTTTGGATCGGATCGACAACTTTTTCAGTTCGCGTAATCCTTCGAACGCGTTGCCGGGTATTCTGAGGAGTTTACAGTTCTCGAGTGTTAGTTCAGTGAGCGTCGAAAACCTTTGAAAATAGTTTGCCTCGAGATAACTTTCGAAAAGCAGCAATTGATTGCACTCTATATTGAGACGTTTTACAGCGCTAGAAGGTGCATGTGCCAAACTGGATCCATCTGCCTCGAGAGTTCGCACCCGGCATAACGTGCGTCCTTCATCACCTTTGGATTGGAGACCGCAATTATCCACACCTTTGGGAGCATACGCGGCATTAACACCCAAAGTCACTAACAAAAGAGTCAGGAGTTGAAACATTTTCTACACACATTTGTCTCAACAGTTCTAAGCGAAACTGTAAGAAACGTCACTTTTTTCACTTGAACTTTGTTTTTTAACGTCAATTGTGTCCGTTATCAGCGATTGTGTCACTTCACTGATGTTTATGTTGTGGCGCGCGTACGTTCGTTGCGGGAGGCGACGCGGTCGCGTGCCGCCCTCATCGTGGTTGGAGTACGACTGGTGAGCACAGCTTAGGCTCGCACAGCGAGAGTAGTGCTCGGTCGCCCCACTGCACCCCCCCTACGCCCTCACCCCACATAGTTCCACGTTCCCTGCATGGCGCCACTTGCGCGCCCGAGCGCTCTCGCACAATTATGTAATGTTTTCTTAATCAAGCCACCGCATCGCGCAAAAACGGATGCTTTACTGGAAAGTCATGTTTTATTAAAATTATGAAGACGTTTAACTTATTTTAAATAGTTTGACGCATTTTTACGCGTATGTTAAGGAAAGTCTGAAACTATAAGTAATTGGAACTTACTTTTTAAATTTGCACTCAGTTCAATGCAGTCATTGAACCGCAAATTTAAATAGAGCTTTACGTACATATGATACCTAACGATTTTTTTTGGACAAATCAATTAGCTTAAAATAATGTTATCGAATCATTCAATGTATTCTCATTCCTCAGATCTGAAACAAATTAAGTAAAAAGTAAGCAATACGCTCGGTCTTGAGCATAGCCATAAAGTACAGCTGTGTAAAACAAGGACAAAACCAAACATCAAAGTGACAATCAAGAACAAAGTGCAGCTATGTTGCACGCGGGCATCCTTAATTCCTTTCACTGTTCACTTATTGGATTCCCAGCTCACATAGTTCGGTGAAGACACCCAATAAAGCTACTTTCGCGTAGTGTGCCCCTCACATATTTTTGTGTTGAGAAACGTACAGAATTTTCAAATAGAGAAGGGCAACCATTTGGGACAACAAATTCCGGTATCTCCAACGGGCTGGAAGAGGTGCGAAGTTGGTGCGAGTTGATAATTTGATTTCCCTGTTCGACACGTAAAGTCGTTTACGGCCTAACTGGAACTTAGTTGAGTACAGAATACGAGACAGAAGTTTGGTAACAAATGCCAGACATAATAAGTACTTTAGTAGCGTTAGGAAGATATTTTCTCCTAACTATTTCGTTTAGCAAGGAAACAACTTATTTGGATGGGCTAACAAGTTTAGCTTAGTCGTCGCAATTTTTATAATCAACACGTAAATTAAATAGAAAAATATTCAGAGATAGATTTTGCCAAAAACTTTATAAAAATAGGAAGAGAAGACAATAAATAATTCAAATATCTATATATCTGTATGTACGAGTATAAGTCATGTAATGTAATGACTTAATAATCTGTATATATATAAGTCTGACATAGATTATCACAAGGAAACAACCAGATAAAGGTTTTTTTTTACGTATGATGACTATGTAACTGTAAAAGCAATCATTTAAGAACTTTATACGAGAACAAACATGTCCGTTGGAGTAGACCACTAAGCTGTCCAATTTAGGTCGCGGTTAACACCGAAAGAGCGCAAAAACAAGGCGACGTTAAGAGGAAAGTTTTCCTTGTTTGAGGACACCCCAAAAACACTTCGACCACTATGATATCCTTAATATTAATGTTTGGTGGCAGTATCCTGTATCAAAAGTTGTCGCTGTCGAGAGTTCTTAGCGCTAGCTTGATAAATGACTTCGCCCACTTTCGCGAAAGTTGTTCGTGTTTTTTTTTTCTGTTACAGGAGGCTGGATGTCGCAGGCTGGATGGGACGTGCTGCGACTGCCGATGACGCTTTGCTAACGCGATCTCGTATCATCCCGCCGGATTATTCGGATCTGTGTCGCTTTTGAACTCACTCTTTATTTCCTTGGATTTTATTTTCGTTCTCAATTTTGTTGATCTTTTATTTACTGTCTCCATTTTGTACTTACGATTAGACACTGCGACATCCGCTTCAATTTATATCAGCTTTAGTGTTGTGATAGTTTTACTTCTTTCCTTAGTAATATTACACATGTGAATGTTTATTACGGTAGTTTTTTTTCCAACTTCAATAACCCGTGAACTATTTAGCAAGTTTGGATGAATTTTCAAGCAGACAGAATTTAACACTAGTGCCCTATTTCACGAAGCTACAAGTTACAATTTACAAGCGGTAGTCTTTGTTTAGTTGTTGTTTTATTGAAAAGAGACTACCGCTTGTAAATTGTAACTTGTAGCTTCGTGAAATGGGCGACAGGTCTTTTAAAGATTCAAAATAAAAGAAAGGGACACAGACTATGAACGGGAATCCAGACAGACGCGCTTCCGCATTTATACTTAATATTTGGATCGATTACATTTGAAATTTAAGAAGAATCCTGCACGTCTGCGAAAAAAATCAATGTTATATAATATGAAGTTCTCAAACCGCACTGTGCCCGCGTGGGAGCTAGGGTCGAAGTCTTCTCATTCTGAGAATTGGCATGTTCCCTCCAATAGAATGTATATGGACCGAGATGAGACGATGATGTGATGATTACTTATTATTATTCTTGTTTTTGTTGTTGTTGTTACACAACAAATTGTTTATTTATTTTGCACAATAAATAGTTTATACCTATATGTACGTACATGTTTACTTTTATCGCGAGCAAAAACTTGCGCCCCACACGGTAGGAATAATCAAAATTTGCGCAGACTAATGCGCATGCGAGCAAGCGCTAATACCTTTATATTTATTCTTAATTTATAGTGTTTTATATAATCTGGTCTATTAGAATCAGGGACACGGCAACATGCATTATTTAAAGCGAGGAATTGTAATTATAACGCGCTTTATTCTGCACCTCTAGCCGGTTTATTCCATTGTTATCTACATCTGGTTGCGTAGAGAATATGTCTTAAGATAAATCCTGTTATAGGTAGCTGTTATCTGCCGGGATATTAACGCATTGCCACCGTATATCAAGTACTTTCTAGTGCAGAATAGGGGTTGAATGGAGACGTTGAAAAAATTAAAATGTAATCATGGTTACTGATGATGGAAAATACATTATACTGGCTGCTAATTAACTGTATAGTCTAAGATACAGTAGTAGGAATTAATATTTCCGCCAATTATTTGATAATAATAAATTTTATACCTTAGGTAGTAAACATTTGTAAATTATGAATGGCTTGCCTGGGTAAATTCATGGCCTTGAGGTTTATGGACTTGGCAACTATGGTTGCGACATACTTTTGACAAAACAATTTTGTATTGGGATAGGTAATAAAATAAAATTTAGTTTTCAATAAAAGCAATAAAATAACTGACGAGGGAATATTAATTATGCCTCTTAATGTGTTATATTAAAAATTGAAACTGTGCTGAAAGAAGGGAAAGCAACCTTTAAATTTTTACATGTTTTTTATGGATTTTTAATGCTTACATTTTCAGAATTAGTACCATAACCGCATGCCAAAACACATGTAGATATCTATGTTTCTGACGTGTTTAGTTTTAAATAAGTCCCAAATGAAAACAGCGTTGTGGCTTACTACGATATGATTCTGAGTTGGGCCCAAATTATACCACTCGATATTCATTTGTTTTTATTATTTTTTTCTAATACATTTTTCTGTGTATCAAATATGAGTACAGATGTAGTGAATAATGTACTGCCATCGCATTTCGTCTGAAAAATTAGTATTTATATTGCTTTCTCAACTAGCTTACTGAAGTTTACTGAAGCTAATTGGAAACAAGATGAATATGAACTTATCCGACGAAATACAATGGAAAATTATTATTCAATAGATCTGTATATCAATGTTTATCTCTCATGTCGGGTGCTACAATCCATATAGTAGCACTATAATTTTATTTAATTATAAACGCACCTGCACTCATTTCGGGCGTATCTCGCGATCTGTTCCAATCGGCACCGGGGGCTGATACCGCGACAACGGCCATGTTCTATTCAAATGGAGGAGGCTTTATACCGGACGATGTTCTTGGAAATATCAATAGCGACTGCAGGGCTACTACGAAACTCGAAACTCGAAGTTCGCGTCGTGCGGTCCCTCTCGCTCTCATATTAAATAGTATAAGTGTCAGAGGGACCGCACGTCACGAACTTCGAATTTCAAGTTTCGTACTAGCCCTGCTGGATAAAGGACTGAAGAGAACGGATCGTCTACACGCTAACACACAGTAGTAGAATCTTCGATGTTCGAGCTTGTTATGGCCTAAATTGAATACCTACACATTTTTTTATAAATAACCTAACCATAAAAATTTAATTTTCAATACAAGTTTTTTTTGCTGACTGTACTTTTGTTGACTGTACTTGCACTGTCACCTAAACTACATTTGCGTACCAAATTTCAAGTCGATGCTATTAACCCTTGAAGAGGTCTGTCCTGCGGAGACGATCCTGGCTGGACTACCAGGATTTCACTACTCGATTGTTGTATTGTCACGTGATTTACATAACTATGCTAAATTTCAAGTGAATCCAACTACTGGAAGTTGGTCGAATTTAACTTGCAAGATTTGACTACAGACAGACAGACAACGGGACAGGTGAAACTAAATAAAACCTTGTAAAAATAGGCTTGAGGTTGACCACAATCATGGCTGACGAAGCAAAGATGTAAACTAAGATGGAGCACACTTGCTTATGTAAACTCTTTGTTGTGCAAATGAAAAGAAACAAAAATAAAATTTGTAGAACTAACCCTATCTAACCCTAGATTGAAAAACTTAGCCACCAGGGAACACAGAAGCAGAGAATCTCCTTCCTTCCGCCGTAGAATAGTTGGTAATCATCAGCGGTGGTGATCATTTCCCATCAGATGGCCCACTTGCTCGTTTTCCTCCTCCTAATAATAAAAAATAAATAAAAAAGCAGGGAATTCCACTCCTTCTCCTTTTCTTTTACCTGGACTTTGGTTTTGATACAAATACCTACTCTTAACTGTTAGAATTGATAAAAAAAGGCCTGGATAATTTACACGTGAATTTAGTAAAAGAACTTTCGAGAAAAGAAAATGCACCAATTTTTTTTTGGTACCTTTTGCTGGGAATCCATGGAAACCAAAATTAGCAAGTCACATTTTCCACAAAGAAAATCGTGAGAATCCGTAAATGAGACGGACAGATGACTTGGATAAAACAGCAGGCTGACGGTGGGTGTAGACCACTACCAACCAAAGCAACTGTCCATGAGAGAGGCCTATGTCCAACAGTGGAAGTCCTACAGTTGACAATGATGACGACGACGAACAATCTCTGGTACTGCTGAACAGATTCTCCATTTTTGTTTTCATTTATCCCGATTCACAGGCCCGATTAACGAAAGCTTTTTTTATACCGGTTTATACATGGATATTGCAATGCTGCCGCAGGACGAAGACACACTTTCAACATCTAGGGCTACAAGCTTGAATTAAACTATTTCTCATATTCAGAACGTACCGTATAATGTTCACTAGTGAATCTGCCACCGGCAATACCATAACACATTGATATCGACAATCGACATTGGAACTAGACAAAGCGGCAAAATTTAGAACTTATATAGGTATTTTAACCGATCTGATAAAGTCTAACGGTTCCAAAGCTAATAGGTACGTAACTTCTTATAGATAGCGGTTCAAGGGCATTTTAATGGAACCGATTTGATTCGCTTGTCGTGCGAACATTTGTCGCGGAAGAAACATAATGCTATAAAGGATAAAAAGAAACACGATAGCTATTAAAATGCAAGCCAATTGGTTTAAGGTGAAAATTGATCGAGTCTGAGTAGGTATGTACCTAGGCGGCTGAACTAAGTTCGGCATCTTTCGATAAAAGCAGTTCAGCTATTTGCTAATATAAAGGCGGCACCTCTAGATTTAAAAAAAAATCTAATATCTATATCTGTAATAAATTTTCTGAAGATAAGAAATTCTCAGATTTAAAACAAAATCCGTATGTTATGTAGTTAGATACTTATTGACGGATTCCGCTGTTTTTACAAAATTATGTAAATGGGCATTTCTATTTCAAGTTGTACCCTGAGTTTATCTACTGAGATAAACAACAAAACAACTTTAAATAGAAATGCCCAAATAATAGATTAATATTTTAAAACAAAAGATTTTAAATCACCGTTCTGATTAAATACGGTATTTGACTATTTTGTATATGTTTTATAAATTAAAACTACACAATGCCTGTCATCTAATAAAGAACAATTTTTTAAGCTACCTTTACAAATAACAAAGTTATGAGGGTTTGAAATTCAAGATTAGACAGAGAAAAACATACTGTCATGTGACGTCACACGCCATCAGTACCGCCATACTTGCTGCATAGAGAAAAGCGTTTGAGAAAGAGACAGGTATATAGATTTTTCAAAAATTCACTTTAAATCCAATTTTCAACCGATTTAAGTTTTCTCTTCGCTAAACACTGTCTGTATATCTATATTTTCATAATAATATTAAGATATGGCAAATTCAGGAGTTGTCAAATACCGTATTGTTTGTAGTCTTTTTATACCTACGATATTATGTGGGAATATAAATAAACACAAAATTTATAAACAAAGGCCTATTAAATCCACACAAAGAAAGTACACCTTGAACAGAATGAAGACTCGTATCCTCTACTTTTCTTAAGGAAAACTAGCTCTCGAGGGCAAGGACTGTTGCCAAGAGTCCTTGAAAAAGCTCTTCTTCTCAGCTGGTTGTCATGTATGAAGGAAGTAATGAATCTTGGCAAAAAAATATCTGAGTAGTGTACTAATAAGGGCTTTTTATTTTCATTATTGTTCCATTAATAGAATACCCTTTGGTGCCACTTGCGTGAAACTACATAATATGAATACAGTTTTTAAGGTTCTAATCTTTGGGATGGAGTGCTTCGTAAAATTATGATAGATGCTCTCTTACAGGTAAGTTTGTTTAATCACTAAAATATTCCCCTATTTTACTACCTTAAGCACACATTTTGCAGGTGGTAGGACCTTGTGCAAGGTCCGCCCGAATTGCTACCATCATCTTGCTCGCTAATCCTGCCGTGAAGCAGCAGTGCTTGCACTGTTGTGTTTCGGCGTGGAGAGTAAGACAGCCGGTGAAATTACTGGCACTTGAGGTATCCCATCTTAGGCCTCTAGGTTGGCAACGCATCTGCAATCCCCCTGGTGTTGCAGGTGTCTATTGATCTCTTACCATCAGGAGACCCACTTGCTCGTTTGCCATCCAGTTGAATAAAAAAAAACATATGATATGATACAACAACGCGTGAAAATCCGATATGACTCTAAGGGGCTGTTTCACCACACCACCCATTGATTAGTGTTAACTGACGGTTAAATGTGATGCCGTCTCTATTTGTTTTGTTCGAATAGACGGAGACGGCATCACATTTAACGTCAGTTAACACTAATCAATGGGTGGTGAAAACGCCCCTAAATATTACTAGGGCTGGGAGAATTGTCTGATATATTTATAAGTATTAAGTGCAGGTTACTGTAAAAAGTATATCGCTATATCGCTAGAAGAACAGATCCGTTGGGGCTCCTGGAGTTGCTGCCACGAACCGAAAGACAAAGCGTTGACAAGGGCTCCCCCTAGGTGAACTGACGATATAGACGACGATAAGAGTTGCGGGAATCCGGTGGATGCAAGTGGCGAATTGTTGTAAATTGTGGCGTTCTAAACCGGAGATCTACTCGTACATACATACATAAGAACATTGCAAGTAACACAAAAGCTTGTATAATTGATAATCTCACTTAGCTGTATCTTAAATCGCAGTGTCACTAAAACTTTACGCTCAAAAATTTGAAACAAGTCTATCCTTAGTGGAAACTTTGTAAAACATTGCACTCTACAAGCTACTTATACGGCACTTGAGACGCTTAAGTCTCCCGTCTACATCTTAACAAAGTGATTCACACAAGTTTGTCGTGAAATAGTAAGGACATGCACTCACTTCTGATGTTAAGACTTTCAACTCGAAAATGACGATTAAGACAATCCGCTTACACGTTTTTAGGGTTCCGTACCTCAAAAGGAAAAAACGGAACCCTTATAGGATCACTTTTTTCTGTCTGTCCCTTTTTCACCCTTTTTCTCGGGAACGCGTGGAGGTATCAAGCTAAAATTTACCGTCTGTCCCACTAGTCCCATTGAGTTATATCAAATACTGAGGTCTGTCCCTTGGAGCTGTGATAAAATCAAACTTCTAAGCCAACGCAATCAAAAGATGCTGCTGTTTATGCTGAAAATTTTCGCAAATTTTCGAAACTCGCAAGGGAATCAAAACCTACAGGGTACTTCCTGTGAACTCAGAATTTTGAAATTTGGTATGAAGGTAGCTATTGTAACACAACCAACTAGAAAAGTCGGAAAATCTTTTTTAAATGAAAATGAAATGACGGAAATGATTTTTTATGTCTGTCTGTAAATATCAATGTCCAATATAATCTGACCCCACACAGCGTACATTTTGCTTAAGAGTAGGGCTCTGCATACACTGGATATACTAAATCACTCGGAAAAAGCGAGAAATATCTTCAAGACACGATTCCCGTTTACTTACATACCTATAAATGTGTCTGTACGGAGTCCTCTGTGCGTGAGTCCGACTCGCACTTGCCCGGTTTTTTATTCTAGTCGTGTGTTGGGATTTATTTAAGTTAAAGTACGCTTTTAATAGCTTGGGACCTGAAAAATTCATCATACATTTATCATCTCGGCTGGTAAATTGCGGAAAACTCGGAACTAACTAGCCCGGGTTTGAACCCAGAACTACACAACTTGATACGGCTTTTTTTAGAGAAGATAACGTCTTTAAAACAAGCTTGAAAGTAAAAAGAATAAATAAAGTGAAACTAAATCACTTTTGATTTGAATTCGAACTCTAGGCCTCCAGTACGCAAATCCAATACTTTACCACTTAACCAACACACTAATGACAAAGCTATCGAAACTGCCCATCTTATTGCGCATGAAATTTACACGAAAAAAAAAACTTAAAAACACGCGTTTTCCTAGAGATAAGAACAAGCCTGATCTACCTGAAAAATGCACAGTTCCCTAGGGATCAGCGCGCAATAAACGAATTCCACGCGAGCGAAGCCGCGGGCAAAAGCTATAACGAAATAAATGTACAAGAATTTCTTGTTTAAAGATTTGAATAAACAACGAACCATCGACTTAACCTGCCTAACAACGCCCCAGCAGAACATAACAAGCAGATTAAAGTGGTTCGTACCAATCGAGTTCGAAGGATATTAGTAGAAGATTGCTCGTCAACTGGAGTTCTCGCTCCAATCACTTCGGATAGCTCCAATGGTTCCAATAGTTCCAATCCAGGAAGCGTTGATTATGCAGAATCGGTTCAGTGGGACACTGTTGACATGACTGTCTGCCAATCGATACGCGACTAGGCATGTGTGGTGCATGCTTATAAGGCATTAGGGTGCCTATTAGGAGGTCGTATACGAAATTATACCGTTTCTCTAATTCGTATGATGTGGATGACAAAGGACGTTCTAAAAGAGTTATAAAAAGTAAATTTAGTTTTGGTAAAAGTGCTATTATTTTCGAAACATTTGGATTCAAGTATTATTTTTTCTTCAATACTATGTTTCGGTTATTTTTAAAACGTGCCCTAAAACCATCACTCCTTAATGATTACTTAAACAAAGGCAATAAAGACAAAGGATATTAGGTACTGTAAAATTATGAATGCGAAAGTGTGTGTGTTTGATCTTTGTTCGTCTTTCACGTCGAAACGGAGCGACGGGTCGACGTGATTTTTGGCATAGAGATAGTTTATAGGCCAGAGAGTGACATAGGCTACTTTTTACTTAGAAAAATACACAGTTTCCGAGGGAACAGCGTGCGATAACCGAACTCCACGCGGGCGAAGCCGCGTTCAAAAGCTAGTTATAAAATAACAGAGAGATAATTCAATGAAGTACTAGCATCTATTAAAAAATTAAAATAAATATTTTTAAAAACGAATTCTCATATTTTAACCTAAGTAACCACAGACTAAGCTAATATAAAATTTCTCCCAAATATTTTTAACACGCACAAACGTGTGAGTGATGGAACGTGTGAGAAACCTCTGTCTTAATAAAGATTTTACTGATATTTACTTGCATAAGTTAGGCTTGGAATCGTTTCGGAATACATTTAACGATTTCAACCGTAAGCAAAATTCCGTAGCAAGCAAACGGAAAAGCAACTTCAATATTTACACAAGAACAAGTTATTCAATTTATTTCGAAGTAAAAGTTCGTTATAACTTTTCTAAAACTTATGAATTTGTTCGCAATCACTTTGTTTATCATCGAAATTTATTTTCAGTTTTCTAATGATTGGAAAACGGTAAGATGTTGCTGAAAAATATACGTAAACTTAAAATGAATTTCTAAATATTACACTAATATTGTCTAATCTAATAATTCCATTCAATAGATTAAATAGAAATGTAATACCTACATAGATGTATTTAAAACCGGTGCCAATGACAAAGAGGTATTTGAGCATCTCAAAACAGCGTAAGGTATTGCATGCAACTTAGGGGCAACTCCAACTTTCTTCAAGTAACACGAAATCATTGTTTAACTATACATAGGTAGTTTAAATTGTCCCAGAGTGTGCTCCTGTAGTGAGTACTTTCTCTTCGTTTTTAAAATTAAAATTTAATGTACAGACACATTCACATCTACAACTTTAAAATGATTAAACAAATTACCAGTTTAATTTCAAATTGTCTTCTATTCAGCGCCATTTTACCCCGCCTGAAACCAAGCTCCCCAGCAAATACGGCACAGATATTATTTGCACACAATTTTCACCGATACCAATGTTTGAGTTGTCACCGTACGGTTGCAAGGTAGTGTTTGTAGTTAATTATGCTAATGGACTGCAATGTAAACAGGTCTCGAAATACGGATTGCCTCGTCTCAGACTGTTTGCCTTTGGAGTTCGTGGTAGGATCGTAGGGACTTCCGCTTTATTGTGATGGTTTGTCAACCTAGATAAAATTATTTTGTGAGTATTTCTTCCATTTCTTGCTAAGAAGAGCAATGCTGATTTAAAGGTAATGACTATTTTGCACTTGAACGATTAAGCAACATGGGGATCCATCTCCATGCATTATCATCAATATATATTATATATTATGCTTGGTCTAGTTATGTTATTAGCAAAAAAAGAATGTCCTATAAGGTGTCGCGGAATTAGAGAAAAATATTTTAACAGTAAGTTACATTTGTTTTAGATTAGAATTGTGACTGTCATAAAATTCTTTTAATTATTCGTTGTTCGTATTGTACAAAGACAAAATCGTAGTGCATTATTAAATTTCGATGAGAAACATTTACGGGGATGTTTTGTAAAACTAACAAAAATATTTAACGGATAAAATATGCTAATACTAGAGTAGAGAAATTGACCACTCACATTTGATGAGTTAGAAATTTGAGCAAAATCTAATAAGGTTTATACGAGTACAAGATTGACCAAATCGACCGCTTATAAAACATAAACCGAGACATATTTTATAGAGCACCATCTCATAATTGGCTTAATCTATTGCACTATTCCTAGAAATCATTCAGCCAGCTTCACCTTTATTTATAGTTGCTTTATTTCATTAGTCATATTTCACACCCATTCGAGCCGTTCTCGATTCACTTTGATCACTTAAAGCAAAATATGGCATCGTTCAAACTTGAATACTGGCTCTAGAAATTGCTATTAGACGGTGTTCATACTGCAAATGGTGTAGAGAGGTACTAGGTTATTATTTTACTCTACATCTCTATACAATTTGGACGTTGAATTGTGGAAGGAACGCGAAATGAATTGTGATGAACGACCAGGAGAGCGTGCCGAGGTGAAATACCCGCCTGCCTTTTGGCGATGAAGTATTGATGGAGGCCTGTTCTGACGTACATGTAAAATATGGCAGTGGAAATCGTTTTCTTTTTTTTATCAACTGTCAACTGAACGATTTTGGGTTTTTTGGGAGTAACAAAATTCACCAGCTTTCGGAGTAGAATATTTTACTTAAGGCAAAATATCTGAAACGAAGTCAAGTAAATATACTTAAGTTATAATATCAAAAGTTGCTGCATAGTTGTCGCTAGCTTAAAGTTTAAGAGGACGAGATTCTTTTGGTAGTTAATTTTCCTAATAACGGTATTAGTAATTCCATACCTATTCTTTAAACAATACCCATTCTTGGCCGACTGACAGGGAACTCAGTGTTAACCACTGGACCTTAATAGAGGCTTAATATTTAACAAACAGGTTACTCACCTTGAGTATCACAGACTCAGATCTCCACAGGACTGGAAACTAGCGAATTCATTACTTTTAGTGATAGGTACCAGTCATGTTATATATTTGTCTAAGGAACCGATATCCAACTTGTTTTACAGCTCTTGACTTCCATTTGCAACGTACAAAGTTCACAGATGTATCCGTAAATATTCCGCAACCTTCTTCAAAACAAAAGCTTAACAAGTTCTAAATTCCAAACATTAACATTTCATTGTTCTTGCTTCCCAACTTCCAATGAACTAACCACATTATACTCATGCACAGACAAAAGCAAACCCATCGATTCTACAACAAAGGTCTCGACCGGTCTCAATGCTTTAATTAACAACTTCAGTCTAGTCCGGGCTATAACAGGATCAAAAACTCCAATTATGCCAGTATCTGCTCCAGCAGATAACAAGCAATTTAGCACAGATTATGTTGTACTTCACGAAACAACGTACGATACGAAACTAATGATATCGGACGGAATTAGAGGGGTTTAAAACATCATTTTGGAAATGTTTATAAGAACAACGTAGGACTAATGTTCAGACGTTAAATTAGAGAGAGAGAGAGAGAGAGATAAACATTTATTAAAAAATAAATTAGGATCGAACCTTGAATTTACAGTACAGCCTGTATATGAATGGGTCTTTATGGTCTGGTCATAGCTCTATAATATTGAATATAAAACAATGGATATCATCCCAAAATTTACAATTTACATCGACAGATTTAACTTCAGTACTTAACCATTATATTTTATATGTTTCGATACATCGTCGATTCCGTACTGAAATAAAGCTGTTCGTAGAGTAAAACTTTTTTACAAACAAGTTTATGAAACAAATAAGGCAAAAGGATTTTAAAACTAGCCAAAAGCGAGTTTTTAAAAGCCAGAATTCAGTTCTTATTTCAATTTTTAAGCAAGTAGGCTCTTGCGTATGCTCGTATTTTCTGAAACATCAAACCTGAATATAAAGGCATACAACTGCCTTAATTCCACGTTTATAACATGGAAATCTGTTTTCTGTGAAACGAAAAATGAAACGGCTGTTTTCAAACGGTATTTTTCTTCGTTACTACTTATTGTTATTATTTATTTAACTTACTGGCGTAAGTGGCAATTAAGAAAACTTTTCGCGTTTTATTTACTCGATGGCTTACAACGTAACACAATGGTATAGCGAAGTATAATGTGAACATTTTTCTTTATGATCTTTCTTTTCCAAAGATGGAAGCAATTGAAAAAATTCGTAATCGCTTCGGCCATCGGCGACGGTAAAAAATAATGCACTGATGGGCAGCATGTTGTCATCTCAGGTTCATGACTCGTGCTCGGAGATTCTCGGAGATTTTTTGCGCCGGCAACACTGCAAAAAAAAAAAGAAAAAACCATTCGCATTGTTTCCATTCGTTTACAAACAAAGCTACGTAAAAACATGGCCCCCTAAAAACTGGTATCGACATAAAACCGCGTCATAATATATCTCAGTTATACAGGGCTCTCGCTTAAGTGTGAAATATACGGTTGTTCAATATTTATAGGATTTTTATTTGTGTTATTTATTCAAGAGGCACGTTTTGTCGTCGAGACAAAAGGAGAGATGCTAAGTTTGTACGTTCTTTTTCGTTAGTATCTTGCATTCAGTTTGGTCTTAGGGCATATAAATAATGCATTATCACGCGTTGGGTCGCCGCGATACGGGAACGGTCTGCGAGTATAAAATTATTCGCAACGATTTAGCACGTTTTAAACATCCATTGTCACATGTGACTTTGAAATAAACAAAATGATACGTGGTTTATGGATGAATACCAAGTTATTTTTTTTTTCATAAAGTAAGTTAAAATATTTTTTATTTATAATTTTTTGATAAAAAACCATCAGTATCTATCAGAAGAATACTAATTCTAAAGTGCTAAATCAAATTTCAGATGTTGAAGTTATTCGTGAACATTCATAAAAAATACATATAAACAAAAACGGAAATAATAGAACCTCTTTTAAATCGGATAAATTAAAAAAATACGCTACTTTTTTTTTTGAAAGAAATGTCTCTTAAACAAGAGAGATTACGTTTGAATTAGGTACTAGACGGCAAATTATTTCACTAGTAGAAACCGTCATTGATTATCATAAGCTTTATTCCGGAAAAGCTTATAATTCCCATAGCACGCGAAGAAGTAAGTAAGAACAAGTAAGAATAAGCAGACATTTCCAAAGAGAGTTTCACAATGACCTTTCCGGTTTTCATGATAAAATCTAGCAAAGAATTTTCAGGTGCACATCCCAGGGGACAGCCAATAGCGGTGTCTCGTTTTAATTAGAATGCAAATCTAATAGCCTTAAGGCATTTACATGTCAATGGCTCCCTAAATAACGCAATCTGAGGCACAAAGGATCCTACGGGCGCTAGTTGCTGCTTACTAGCTTTGCCATATTGATCTCCTGGTTTCCGGCCTTTAATGGCTTTAAGTACTAATTATGAATTATTAACTGACCTGAGAGATGAACTGTGATTGGTTTTTTGGAGTCTTTTTGTATTTTTTTTATTTCAACTCCAAATTTGATACTTTTACGGGTATACCTGTAAAAGTAACAAATTTGGAGTTGAAATAAAAAATACAAAAATACTCCAAAAAACCAATCATAATTTGATTGCTTAGTAGCGACATCTCTTGTCTGGGTGAGCGGTTAGTTCCAAAAGAATGTGACGTCTGTCGACGAAACATAGACGTCGCTAGTGCTGCTGCTTAAGTAGCGTAGTTGAAATAAGCAACCTGAGATATGTATGCATAGGAAAAATTCGTGTCTAGATTCCTGTCCAGCAGTGGTGTAGGGGTTATAGCACGTAGCACGGATTGCTGAGGTGCTGGTCTCTTTTTCTGGTATATGGTTTCACGGGATACCCGTAAAAGTAACAAATTTGGAGTTGAAATAAAAAAATACAAAAAGACTCCAAAAAACCAATCATAATTTGATTGCTTAGTAGGGACATCTCTTGTCTGGGTGAGCGATTAGTTCCGAAAGAATGTGAGTGTGAGTGCTGGTAACTTTTTCTCGTTTTTCTGTGCATCTGTGTCTCAGTTTGTATTTTCGATATGAGAGATAAACGACATAGCTTAATTTTTATTGTTTGACATGCTATGAATGCGATTTTCATATTTACATTACAACAACATAAGTATTAATTAATTGAACCCAATGAGATATTTGGGCCCATCGTTGTGGCTGCTTTCTGTAGACATGACAAAACGAGTCCTATTTTAATTTATCCGTCATGAAACCCACATTTACTACGTGAATTGTTGACCACAATTATTATTATTAAGAAGTGTGTAATACCCATATTACTACCGAGAAACTTCCTCTCAAACCCCTTTTCTAACAATTTTTGTAATTTTTGGACTGAATTGTACCTATTGCTTCCTGCAACCCTCATTTTCCGCTTCCCGCAGATGGAATAATAGTAAAGATCCGCTACACTTGGGTTCAAGTTAATACAACTTAAGGCCTCTCACACCCATATATTCCACTAATACTCGGCTCTAGCGGAAATTCTCCGCAGCTCAGACCCACAATTATTATGAGACCTACGTGGTGCGCCGCAAAGCTACCGTTAGCAGCGGAGGAAGGAAACAAAAAATATCAGAGCTCAACATAATTGGCTGGCTGCGTCCATAATAAATATTTTCGCGCCCGTTTTATATTAAAAAGTAATAAAGATTTACTATGTTATTAGCCATGGAAAATGTATTATTTTGTATTTTAATTACCTGTTCGTATAGCTTGGAAATAACTTTCAATCCCTAAGGAGCTTTTGTTCAATACAATCTTGTTAAAAATATTTTTTAAAAAGCAAACTCCTTTTGCTGGGTAATCCAAGTCATGGAATAACAGTAAAAAAAAACTCTATGTACTATTTAGCCATCCAATTATACTTAAGCCAAGATTAAGCACAATTTTAGACTTTTATGGAAATACTCTGAAGTAGGTACAATCTTATTTTTTGCTTGCTTTTAAACTTGCATGGAAGACTCAGTGTTCGAGACATGTAGAGAAGTGTTAAAATATCTGCACGTGTAATAGTAGATATTTCATTTGATGTATTTCGTGGAATATCTCCTAACGCGCTCTCTATTTTAGGCTGCACCTTAATTAAAATAGTAGCGCACCCTCAGAAGTGACAGCGCGTTTATAGCTTACACAAAATAAAGACATGCAAATACCATTACTGGTATTAGTTTTATGATGGCCATTGAGCCGTGACAAATTAAGGGATGGCTGTTTATGGTGATTCTCGTTAGGATATTAATTGATAATGTAGTTCAGAAAACTACGCCATATTTTAATAACTACTTAAAATTTAAAAAGTAACAAACCGACCAAATAAGAGTCGCGAATGCTTGTGTACCATCGTATAATTGACATAATTAAAATCGAGCCAAAAATGTCAAAAACAAATTCCTCGTTTGTTTTTATTAAATTTAGGATGACCCGGTAATTAACGTTAATAATATTCAGATTTTTAGTTGTTATAAACTGATAAAACTGGTACAGACCAATATGTAACTACAAGCTTGCAAAAAAACTTTTTATTTTATATCCTTGATTTGGACTTACACAAAATAATAGTTTAGGTTTGCAAATTGCAGATTGTAATATTTTGCTGGGAAAGGTATGGTGTTGTTTTATGCGCTCTTTAACAACAGTATCTAAAAAAACACACTAGTAATTTTTGGCATACCGCCTATCCGCGGTAAGAGGGTAGTTTTGTAATAGGTATTGTTTACTCCTTCCACTTTTTATGACAGTTACCGTAGACAGATAAATGTAAAATTTAGCGGCAGTCAATGGGCAACTTGGTCTCTGTCACACATCTATGTAGTTGTTAATTTTAAGAAACATTAATTAAGTAAAATAATTAAGCCGCGGGTTCACAAAGCAACTAGAGTTTTATGAGGGAGGCTTATGTCCAGCAGTAGACGTCCTACGGCTGATATAAGAAAGAAAGAAAGAAAACTTTGAACATGAAACTACCGTGAGACTCACTCATATTGAATGATATTGTAACGGATAACTCACGTCTTAAACCGAGTTTAGCTCGACATGTTTCGGGCTATTTCGTAGTCGCGCGAGCAGAGCGGTGGCGCGTAGTGTGCGTGTTGCGGCAGCCGCCGAGTCGCGTGCTCCTGAGAAGAAGGGATACGAAATAGCCCGAAACATGTCGAGCTAAACTCGGTTTAAGACGTGAGTTATCCGTTACAATATCATTTAATAAGAAAGAAAACATTTAATCACTAACACAGAAGACACACATATACAGCAAAATTTATACAAGTAAATCGAAAAAAAAAATTACAGAAAAACACATGAAAATAGTCTAAATACATATACACAATTTTGTGTCCCCGTGAAAGTGAAACGGTAGTGAAGTGATATGATGATGATAATGATGATCAATTATGTAAAATATATAAAATTACCGTATCTTTTAAGTTTCGGTCCAAACAAATTGAGCTCAAAGCTAACGTTGTTCAGTTCGCTTATAAATGAATTAATTTTAAACTGAGCGGAAACATTGTTTCCACATAGCCGGTGGTACTGCCTATTCGTCGTAGAGCTACGAAAGCGAATAATTTTGCTCTAGTAACTAGACCAGTTTATAAGTGGACTAAAGTCTAGTTGTTTTAATTTCATTTAAATTATTGTTTTAGACGACCAGATGGCTTAGTGGTTAGAGAACCTGACTACGAAGCTTGAGGTCCCGGGTTCGATTCCCGGGTCGGGGCAGATATTTGTATGAAAAATACGAATGTTTGTTCTCGGGTCTTGGGTTTTTAATATGTATTTAAGTATGTATCTATCTATGTAATTATATTTATCCGTTGCTTAGTAAACCATAACACAAGCTTTTCTAAGCTTACTTTGGGACTAGGTCAATTCGTGTGAATTGTCCCGTGATATTTATTTATTTATTGCGGAGTTTTGATAAGAAGTACGTATGCATTTTCCAAATCAAATCGATTCCTAAAGATTCCCAAATACCTATTTTTATAGCGAAACCGTTACTTCTTTTCTTCAAAATAATTATCAAGTCAAAGTATTATTAAATAAATTACATAAACTTATCCTTACCATTGTTACTTTCGTTGCGATATTTTAAACAACCTAAAAATACTGCCATTAAAATACACTTTACTTCAGTGTACGTAAATACGTAGTCTTTATCACACAGACACGTCTGAGTCGTTTAACGATTTGCAGACTGAGAATTTGTTCCAATGTTCCGATTTCTAAAAGCATAAAAAATAAAATTCCAATTTTATAAAAGCCCTCGCTTGGCTCCTACGTTCAGGGTACAACTAGTTCGCACAGATTCGATTAAAGACAACGATCGCGTTTCCTATTAGGTTCTGTTGCAGATCGTGCCGTCACGCGCCACCCTCAACCCCAACTTTTATTTTTAGTGTTCCGCAGTAAAATGGGGAAGCCTTAGTCCATTCTGACTGTAAATTGAATTGTTTAGCTTAAACATTGACTGGGACGGTTTTATGGCGTAATCTGTACGAAGATTATGTTGGTAATACTTCAGATGAGCGCAGTGAGCGAGAACGTAGGTGCCTACATGTTTCTTGCATCAAAAGTATTTGTTCGATTTTTAGCTTTTTTCCTGGGTGTCTTCTTATTTTTCTCGGGCATGATAACAAAAATAAAATTCACGTATGGTAATAATTGCAAGTTTTGATAAATTGTAAAAATCCAAAAATATAATTTTTCATTTAATCGCAGCTTCGGCAGCTAAATGTTAAATAAAAAACTTAAAATAAACAATGTAATACATTCGTTGTTATGCGATGCGGCTAAGTCAAACTAACTAACTACTAAGCGAAGATATCAACAAGCTAACTTGTAATAAAGGTTTTACTCGTAGGCTAGATTTACTAACTGAAATCATTTTCTTATTATTATTTTTATATTTTACCTTTACGGAACCACGTTCTTATGAATAATTCGGGCACTTCTATTTTTTTGCTTCTAGAAAATTCTTGCAGGCTTGTAGGGTTGCATTGCCTTTAGTAATTGGAGTACACTGGATATTGTTATAAAAGAATGTTTACGTTTTTACGGGCATACCATACTAGTATAGCCAGCTATTACTTAAAACAAAGTTGCAATTTCGACGTGTAGATACACGTGGGTGTTGTTGCTATTTTTTGGTAGAGACGCAACTAGAAATGGAAAAGTTAGCAATAGAATGGTATTTATGAGGTTACTAACTAAGTTGGTAGTTTTGGGAGGTAGTAGGTAGCTTTGCGGTGAAGGAAAACATCGTGAGGAAACCTGCACAAACCTGCGAAGCAATTCAATGGTGCGTGTGAAGTTCTCAATCCGCACTGGGCCCGCGTGGGAACTATGGCCCAAGCCCTCTTGTTCTGAGAGGAGGCCTGTGCCCAGCAGTGGGACGTATATAGGCTGGAATGGTAGGTAGTTTTAGCTTGAGAGACTTTGTATTTTTTATTAATTTGGCTAATGTATCAGATCATTATAACTACTTGCGTAAATTGAACATAAATAATATAAATAAGAATTTCAAATCAATACGTTCATTTATTTATTGTAATATTAATTTGATATGGTATGGTTCATTTTATTTATGATAAACACCTATTTTTTTTCCGAACAGTTCCGAACAGAAATTTTTCAGCGAAAGTTTTGAAATCCAGTGGACCTCAAATAGCTGTATTTTACCAAACAAAACTGAACAGTAAAATGCCAAATGGCTTATCGTCTCTCCGTTTCACAAAGAAAAAGCCAAATACTTCATGAAAACATGCTTTAATAACACTACCCTTTAAAATAGCTACCTGAACTGATTTCAGCATTAGATCTCCCACGAAGTCAAATGTGGAGATTAAAAATAACACGTTGCATCTTTAAAGGTTTGTTTCCTATATCACCTTTAAATATTGCCTATATGTACTATGTATGATTTAACAGTGAAATAATTAAATATCAGAAAATGAGCAATACAGAAAATACTAAATAATAATTAAATTATAACAATTTATATACTTACGATTACCCTAAACTTAAAGTGAAAAAAAACTAAAACACATTATTTAAAGGAGTCATCTTAAGATAGGTTCCGAAGACTGTTGGGAAGCAATAAGAACTTCTAAAAACAAAATTTCTTTCAAACAAAAGCAAATCAATCCAGATACAAATGAAGAAACCAGTAGCAATCAAATTTCCATTGTATTCCCATTCGTCAACATGTAGGCCAAAAAGTCGATCAAACGTTCAAATACCAATCCAATAACCTCAAAAACGGCAGCCAAAGGTTGAAGTGCAAATAATAAAAGGCTAGAGAGAGCAAACCCTGTCGAAATGACGCTCACTGAGATAAGCCGAGCAAAAAGAGATCGCAAATTACGCGTCCCCCATATCATGTTATTACAACTGCTGGGTGCTCATCGTTGGTGCGTTCCCGCAGCGCCAGGTATCAGACTATTTTTCGATTGTTAAGACCCATCAATGAATAAAAAAAAAAACTAAATTGATTATACCTACTTGCTTGATTATTACATTGTCATCGGAACTCTACACTGCCCTCCTTATTGCAAACTCAGTACATGTTTTGTGTGTGTTCTTACAGTGAGTTTCTGGTTAGACAAAAAACGGGTTTATAATAAAAAAAAAAAACCAAAAATATTGTTTTACGTAAATTAAGGAATAAGTAAGGAATGTAATTCGCTCCCGTCGTCTGTATTTCCGGATAAATACAATCTAGGGCCTTCAAGGCTAGAGTGAATAGGCTGTTACTGGACCAGTGAGATACACCTTTGGCCTCATCTGCACTTAACATCAGGTGAGATAGCGCTTAATCACGGTCAGTTATAAAAAAAAAAATAGCCAGATGATTTGATCAATTTTATAAAAAAAGTGAAAAATTCAATTAGCAGGACAGTCATCATCATCATCATCCCAGCCTATATAGATCCTTATCTTGGAATAAGAGGGCTTGGGCCGTAGTTCCCACGCGGCCCCAGTGCGGATTGGGAACTTCACACGCCGGTCCGGAGGCAAAACTGAAAAAAAAGCACCTCTCCTACCCGTAAAATGAGATGTTCTTTTTTTAATTCAAAGGAACGAAATACCTACTACTATTATATTATATTTTAAACGGCTTTGATTCGTAAATGTCTACGCTAAAACACATAATGCGCGTTTATATTTAGCGCAAATACTTACCTTGGAAGCTAAGGCACGTAAATATTTAATTACAACCAACAAACTTGTCGGCTACCCCATCTTCCGTCAAGTCAAATGCAAAGTCGAGATGTGCGCAACTTACTTTACGGACAACGAATATACTGCTTCATGCTACTGGATATGGATTGGATACAGTAGCGTTGGAATTGTACGTTTCTAGGGTTACGCATTTATCCGTCCGACTGTCACCTAGGGCTCTATCTTTTAAACCGTGATAAGTATATTTTATATCAGTGGCGTGGCATGAACATTTTGTTAGGAAACACGGAGAGTGATAGAAAGGATTCGGAATCGGCAAAAGCCAATAGAAAAAACCTTTATGTTCATAAAATAAGAACTATAAAAAGAAATGGTTCGGCTCGTATCGGCGCGGCCGACGCCTGCCGAGGCGTTGACGTCTTTTTCACTTCTATCGGCTGAAAAAAAAAAAAAAATCTTGCTTTTTTATCAGTAAGAACGGATGCATCTTCCCATTTTTCCTCGTAGATAGTGTAGGTATGACAAGTGAAAAATTTAGGCAACCCGGTGGGAATCGTTGTTACCATTAGTAAATTTACTTAAAAATTTCGGAGAGTTGCAAGTATTTTTACAATATAATATCAAAACCAGGTATACAATGGTATTCTATAATGAGGGCCTCCACTTAATATACATGTACTCGTATATGTCCTACTTACTACTACCTACTTGTAAGTATGTCAAATTCAAGTCAGAATGTCAAGTCTCTATGGCTGCAGTTGTTTTGCTTGGACGATTATGAATCAGTCAGGACCTGTTATTTTATACAGGTTTAATGAAATAATAGATCGAAGCTGATTCATCATCATCCCAGCTCAAATACGTCCGACTGCTGGGCTCAGACCTCCTCTAAGAAGGAGAGGGCTTGAGCCGTAGTTTCCGCGCGGGCCCAGTGCCGATTAGGAATTTTGTATCACTTCGAAGGTTTTCCTGCACCGGAGGTAAAGCTCGTGGTAAATTTCAAATGTAATTTTAAGCCACGGTTTGAACCCACGATCCACTGCTTGAGAGGCCATAGGTCAAACCACTAGGTAAGACCACCAATGCTTGAAAATTATTATACATAATTTTTTTTTAAGTGGCAATGGGCATGCCATAGCACGGAGAACAGATGGCCGTTGGGGCTGAAAAGTTCTCGAGTGGAGACCGCAGATCGGCAAGCGCAGCGTAGGACGTCCACGATATGGACGGATGACCTGGTCAAAGCCGCGGGTTCACGATTGATGCAGGCCGCTGCCAACCGAAGCGACTGGAGGTCTATGGGGGAGGCCTATATCCAACAGTGGACATAGATAGGAATGGCTGAGATGATGATGATGATGAATATTTTATCCATGATAATATTGATATTAAAGCTTGATATTTCACTGTTGCAAATCCTTGTCGGTTTATCCTCGACAGACTTATGAATATTAATAGACCACCGCGTGTAACCTTGTGTGTTAGTGAATTATCTATTGATACTGCAATACCAAGTTTCGGTAAGTTAGGTAGGACAACAACATTAGGTATTCACTTGACTCTGCTTCGATCTAAAGCCTCATTCACATTTATTTGTCGTGTTGTGGTGTGATGCTCTCTGTCTCTCTCTCTCTTTCTATAGCTTTGATGCGACACAACACAAGCCGTCACAGCACACTGTATCAGCTAAATGTGAACACAACCATATGTACAGGGTGTCTCTGACCCCTGGCTTTAAATCCAGGGTTCGATTCTACTCGTTTATCTGAGCTACATTTGTTTTGCAACTTTCAACAATATGACCACTGTTAATTTTTTTTTTTCATACAAATTGAATATAATTTTCAATGTATGCGATATAATACTAAATTGACGGCACATTGATAAATATTTATCTTAGAGATGTCAAATAAATGTCAAAAATTGTTTCAAGGCCCCGTACCCTGACAGCGATAACACTACCGCCATGTCCGATACACTGATTTAACAATTAAACTCTGAAGATTAAAAATGATCTAAATTTAGGTTTTTTTAAAATGTATCAAAACAAAAGTAGCTTAGTTTTGTGAGTAGAATCGAACCTTGATTAAGCCCCATGGTTATAGACTCCTGTATAAAATGTATAAAACTGATACCGTTATGATGTGAATTTACCATCCTAAGTGCAATGTCAGACGCACACCTATAAATATTAACTTGCTGTTGCCCGTTACTCCGCCGTCCGCGTAGAATTTGTTTATAGCTATCCCGCGGAAACTATGCAATTTTCGAGGGTAAAAACTATCCTATATCCTTTCCCGGGACTCTATCTATTTGTATATTTCATCTAAATCGGTTCAGCGGATTAGACGTGCAGAGTTAACAAACAAACAGACCTACAAACTTTGGTATTTACAATATTATTGGGATACACATAGATATAGTTAGAATATTAGCAACTCTCGTGCACTAGTCCAGAAAGGGATTTTTTTGAAATTTCCACAGTATAGAGAATAAGTCTATTTCGATTCTCCCACTGCATTGAAACCGCAGGCTTAAGATAGTGCTTTACAGTAGCGTGGTACCATAATAACTCGAATTCCACCGAGATTCATTACCTATTTGAGCGTTTCAACTGCCTCAATTTCCATGGTCACACTTTTTCATTAATGGGTTATATAATTTGATGACATTTTCGATTATTGTTCAGATGACTTTTAGAAAGCCTGGAAATTGTAATAGAATCTTCTACCATGTCAAACAAAAATGTGCCTACGTAAATCAAATAAAATAAAAGGTATGGCAATGGTTGTGTACAGTCAAGGGCAAAGATATCGACCCGGCCTTAATGTTAAGTGCATAAAGTCGTGTATACATATTTTTGTAACTTTGGCCGTGTCGATATTTTGCCCTTGACTATACACAAATGCCAGGTCTTGCAACCGAAGACATACCTACTTAATTAAAACTCCTCTCATTCTCCTAGTTGCGTAGCGAAAAGTTCACTCTACGCCACTGTTAGTTTATTGCAATAATAATAATAATGTGAGATTTTTGTTCAATGATATGAACATTTTTTTTTCATTGAATTAGCGTATTAGTTACTACTAATAACATAATATTAATTATAATGTGTGATTATTAACCCACCGTTTCACTAGCGTGCGTGGTTTGAGCCTTCGTAGATCCACGTCGATTTGTCTAAGCCGTCTCCCTTGAGGCACCCGTAATGAATATTAACATCCTGCCTAGAACGGTACGTTGACTGTTACAGTCTGTTATTTCAAGCTAATTTTGATGTATTTTCTATAGTCTAGCAAGTTGGTTGTGCTTCGTGAGAATTACCGTTAAAATACCCGACTTGCAGGTCGGACTTAGCATTATTTTCTATTACTAATGCTAATAATAAAACTGTCACAGGTCGGTGTCTGTATACTGAAAATAGTTGAGAAAACCTATGACTATAGGGTATTATTTACGCTATAGAACCCAAAACGCAATGATTTCAGTTTCCTTTTATTTACAATCTTTTTGAATTTGGTTAAAAATAATAACACCAATACTGACTTCATAAACACATTAACTTAAGTGACTTCGACAATGACCTTGAGACTATAAATTGGGACCAAATATTTTTACTTAATGACGTGAATGACATGGTTAGACAATTTAACATACTTATACTCCAACTGTTCGACAAACACGCCCCGTTAAAAACAATCGTGGTGAAGGAGGCATTCAAACCATGGCTAACGAGCAATGTGAAGCTTATGATGCGTCTCAGGGACAAAGCCCACGCCAAATACAAGCGTTCCAAGGCCGTTGCTCATAAGCAATACTACCTGGACCTGAAACACCTAGTGATCGCAGCCATCCATTGCGAGAAACGTGCCTACTTCGAACACCACATTAATGACGTTACCGACTCGAAGACTCTCTGGAAAAACTTAAAGCGCACTGTCCTTCCAGACTCGCAGACGCAGACTGACCTCCCGACACACTTTAACGACCCCGACTTAATAAACCGCCATTTCTTAAATATACCCGGTAAACCAGCCGCATCCATATCTGATCTGACACGGTTTGAATTTGACAGACACAGTGACAAAACATTTACTCTTTCACCAACAACTACTGGAACTGTGACAAAAATTATGACCGCTATTAAAACGACCGCAAAGGGACATGATTTGATTGCCATTGACATGCTACTTATGACTCTTCCGGTGACCGCTAAGATACTGACATTCATTATTAATAGGAGTATTGAAACTATGACTTTCCCAACTGATTGGAAAATCGCTCAAGTGACCCCGTTACCCAAAAAACCTAACCCTGCTAACCTGTCCGATCTCCGTCCTATTAGTATTCTTCCCTGTGCATCGAAGATAATAGAAAGGGTGGTTTGCGACCAGCTGTCGGAATACTTGGAGAAATACAGCATCCTACCTGAACTACAATCTGGTTTTCGCAAGGGTCGTTCGACAGTTACTGCGTTACTTGATGTAGTCGATAATATTTTGCAGGCTCAGGATGCTGGTAAAAGTACGATTTTAGTGCTTTTAGATTTCTCCAGGGCTTTTGATTGCATTAGCATTCCCTTGCTGTTATCTAAGATGTCGTATTACGGGTTTGACGTCACGACAATAAAGTGGTTTAGCAGTTACTTGACTGACCGTGCGCAGACTGTGGAATTGCGGGGGCCGGGTGGTCGTGCTCTGCGGTCTTCTCTGTGCCCTGTGACACGAGGAGTGCCGCAGGGTTCGATACTGGGTCCTCTGCTCTTTATATTGTACAGTTCTGATATTGTATACAGTATAAAGAGCAGTGGATACCATCTTTACGCGGATGATCTGCAATTGTACGTCTCCTGCACGCCATCGGAACATCCATCGCCGTGAACGCCATAAACGCAGATCTCGATCGTGTTTCGGCGTGGTCGGAGAGGAACTGTTTAGTTCTCAATCCTGTCAAGTCGAAGTACATTGTTTTTGGCTCGAGACATCAAATTCGTAATACTACTGATGCTCTGACGGTCGGGGATGTTGCCGTCATGGGTAAACAATAGAACGGGTGGTAGAAGCTAACAACCTTGGCCTCCTTATGGATGGCAAGCTGAGCTTTGAAAACCACATTGTAAAAGTTGTGAGTAACTGCTTCTACCGCCTCAAAGTTCTGTACAATATACGCGATTACCTTAGTGTCAATTTGCGTGTTGACCTTTGTGAATCGCTTATATTGTCCAGATTAAACTATTGTGATGTTGTTTATGACGGCTGCATTGTTGGCCGTTCTAAGAGACTTTTACAGCGAGTGCAGAACGCATGCGCTCGTTTTTGTTTCCGTGTCCCTTCCCGCTCCCACATCACTCCGTATTTGAACGCCGCTAACCTGCTGAACATGCCTGCACGCAGGCGCATGCACCTCGCCACTCTGCTGTTCGGTGTGAGACGCTATAGGACCCCATTATACCTCCACAACAAAATAGTTTGGTCGAGGAGTGAGCGCAGGAGTGCAATGGCTCTTGTGCCTAAACACCGGACCGCGGCATTCCGCGGAAGTTTTAAGTTCGCGGCGTCCAAGTGCTGGAATGATATTCCTCCTCCTATCCAAGGGGCGTCTAGTGGGTACACCTTCAAGCGCAAGCTGAAGGAATACTTATTGACGCTCCAAAAATCCCTTCACTAAACCAGCACTTTGAGTACGCCAGCCTGATGTTTTTGAACAACTTATTTGTCCCTTGTTTTTGTTACTTATATGTTTATTGTAGTTTTTTTTTTATTTCTTGTTTACTTACAATAAAATATATTTATATATCTTAATTTTATATATGTGAGTATATTTGTGTATCATTCCGCGAGTCACAGACGGTTCTGACAGAATATCAGCGCTGCAGGCGTTTAACGCCTCAGCATTATGCTGAGTCAGCGGCCGTTTCACTTTTGCGAAGACACACAAAATCATATATTTTAATTTTTGTATTTCTTTTTTTTTTGTTTTATTTGTGTTTGCTGTTGTTGTTTTTTAGTTTGGTTGTATTTGTGTGTCTTTGTGAACGTGAATAAATGTCTTCTATTTCTATTTCTATTTCTATAAAGGGCGGGTTGTCGAAACCAGTTTCATGATAACACTATTTTAAACTAGTTAAAAATGAGTTTGATAGAGCATTCGAAAATGACCTGCGGCCGTATTGTCTAACCGCTGACGTTAGTGAGCGCATTCACCATCTCTTTCTACCCTCATCTTACACCATGTGACCATACTGTACTACCGTAAGGTCGCGGTAATTTGGTCCATTGGAGGGTAACTTTGGTCCCCATGAAAACCACATAAAGAAGGGTCAAATAAAAACATAAAAATATGATCGATCAATTAACACCAACCACATGGCAAAGAGCTATATTCTCAAAGCAATAATAAAACCAGGACCAAGTCAAGGAGCGGTCACACCGCCGCTTAAAACGGTGACGGTACGAAATCGCAGTGACGCATCCTATGCGCACCGTTTTTATTGCATGATATCCACACCGCTGCTTAAAATACGCAAACGGTACGGAATCTGTGACGTGCCGTAAACGTCACGACTTTTGTTCTGTGCCCTTAGAGTAAGTTTTCGGTACAAAATACGTCTCGATCGCGTTCGCGTTGAAATCTCAATTTGTATGGAAACACGAACATCGCAAACGTTCCGCGAGAGACGCTGTTCGTGTTTGCATACAAATTGAGATTTTAACGCGAACGCGATCGAGACGTATTCTGTAACCGAAAACTTACACTAAGGGTACTGGAAAGTCCTGCAGGGCTACTACGAAACTCGAAACTCTAAGTTCGTGTCGTGCGGTCCCTCTGACATTTACAGTATTTAATACGAAAGCGAGAGGGATGGCACGATACGAACTTCGAGTTTCGAGTTTCGTAGTAGCTATGCTGGCATTTACGGCACGTTACTGCGATTCCGTATTTTAAGCAGCGGTGTGGAGGGCATGCGATGAAAACGTCGCGCATACGATGCATCACTAGGTACCTACTGTCGCCGTTTTTAAGCAGCGGTCAGGCCGCTCCTTTAATCCCAAGAGACAAAGTTACCCTTCAGGGCCAAAGTACCCCGACCTTATGGTAGACGTAATTTTACCACTTCTCAATTGATTTTTCAAGCTATGCGATATATAAGCTTTGTGATGTTGTCACTACATTTTCAGATACAATTACAGTTACTTAATTGTGTATAATTATACGTCAACAATGTATTTTCTTATATAAGACAACTATGTACACGTTTTCGTCTGGGCGCCCGTACCAAGACTGTCGCCTGCACACCCGCTGTTTGCATTTCACTCGGCAAAGATTTATGATGAATCGGATCGCTAAGTCATTTTAAAAGACGTGCTCAGTAAATTTTAACGGCTAAGGAACGCTTGGTTTTGATTCATGTCCTTCTTGCATCAGCTAGTGTGATTAGCTTAATTTACCAAGTCGGTGTCTCGACTTGTATCAAACCTTGGCGCGCTAACGCTTCCCGTAAAAAAAATGCCATCATTCTATGGCATTAATCGGAAACCGCGTACCTACATACACGTCAGTTAACTGTGTTATTGAAGGCAATGTTACTACTCTCAAAGGGATTAAGTAGTAGGTATCGTGTTTCGCTAATCTGTACTACTATATATATTTATATACTGTATATACTTTCATATCTATCAGGATCACACTACTGAAAAATAAACTGCAGAAAACTACTGTTTAATCGTGAATACAGTAAATTTACCTCGACTGTTATTTTAACAGATTCTAGCGGTCCGCCTCCTTCGATCTCTGGCCAACAGTCAGGGCCTGCATTAAAAGAAAATTAACGGAATTTGATGCACAGATTATGCAAATCAACGCATATCCAGACAGGTTCTTTGTTATCACGTACACTAAATGAGTTTTAATAGCGCGCCTGACGAGATATTTGCATAAAAGGAGGTCTTGCGCCGTGTTTTGCTTGTTTACTTGAGCGTAATTGTTTTCAACTTGGATGCATCGGTTCAGTTGAGTGAAGTTAGGAGGAGTTTGTGAGAACTACAGATACTGGTGTAATGATGATCATAAAAATGTTTACATTTATGTGGATGATTTGATATTAATACAATAGGAGACAATTTATGAATTTGAATTTGCAAAATAACTATTTTTATGGTAGTAACATTAATAAAGGTCCTAACATAAATTCAAATTGAAATCAGTTGTTCAGTAAATAGGCTGCAATGGGCACTTTTACACGTAATTTTTTAAACTACCAGCGCTTTCGGAAAGACCATCATTGCCAAGAAGAATGCACCGCAAGAAACTTGGCAGAAAGTCATTTTTTCAAAACAAAATAATTACAAATAAAATACTAAAAACCGGCCAAGAGCGTGTCGGACACGCCCAAAATAGGGTTCCGTAGTCATTACGAAAAAAATAAGAAATATTTTTCTAAGGATTTCGTATTTTATACGGAATCTTCCAAGTTTAGGTATATTTTATACCTTAGGCTGCTATTTACTCACTACTAATAATTCTCAAGAAAACTTAGCCTTTATAGTTTTCCGTGAAAGTTTGATATACTGACTACCATCTTGAATTGTTTCAAATTTTTCCACCCACCGGTTTAGATTTTAGAAGGGGGGACGCTCGATTTTAATGAAAATTTGCACTTTAAAGTTGAATATTTCGCAAAGACATCACTGAATCGAAAAATAGTCTTAGTAAACCCCTAATGGTTTTAAAAAACCTATCCAAATATACCCCGCACCATAGTGTTGGATATGAAAAAAATCACCCCCACTTTACGTCTATGGGAGGTACCCTAAAAAAAAATTGTTTTTGGATTTTTAATTGTACCATTTTGTCGGCATAGTTTACCTATATATCCGTGCAAAATTACAGCTTTCTAGCATTGATAGTCCCTGAGCAAAGCCGCGGACGGACAGACAGACAGACAGATTTGGCGAAACTATGAGGGTTCCATTTTTGCCATTTTGGCTCCGGAACCCTAAGAACTACAGTATAAAATTAAAGAAAAAATTTGAAAACAAGAATAATAATTAAAAATACCAGGATGTATGGGGTCCCTTAGTTACAAAACTAAACACTAACTATATCTACGTTCAGTGGAAGTATAGACTGCTTCCACCGTCTTAAATAAATAAATAAAAAATATTGTGAAATGTACATTTCAGGTCGAGTAACCATTAAGCTTTTGGATTCCGAAGGCAAGCTCACGCCTGCCGCCCCCAAAGTTAGCTCACACGCACTCATGTCATGCTCTGTAAGCAGAGCGGTACCGAGGGCATGGTATTGCTTCCGTGCCCCTAAGCCCTACCCTTGAGAACTTCGACGTCGCGGGCTTGTGACTAGAAATTAAACTAAAAATATACAAGTAATAAGTTATATAAAAGTGCCAATCCGAATTGCTAAGTAATATTTTTAATTTACTCTAATTTCTTTGTATTTTTTTTCGTGCTATTTTATATTAAAGAACTGATATATAATCACTTAAGCAATTATTACATTACAGTTTGTTTTTTTTTTGTGTTATATACAGGAGATCTGAAGTGTTGGCGCTTCTCATTACCATTTCAATTTTTCCTACACAGGAAAAGTGATTTGCGAAGTCGGATTATTATTCACTTTTGAGAATTTTAGATGAAATAAACTGATTTAGGCACAAGGGGAATGACAAATGTAAAACCAATTTTAGAAACATCACGCCCAAAGTTTAAAAAACCATTCTGAGCCCCTCAAACAAAATTACTGTATCGTAAAACAATGATTTAGAATCTCGAAGTTTGCCTTATTATTTCCATTCGAGGGAGTGAATCGACATGCAACCGTTACATAGATACCCAGGTATCTATAACTTGATTTGATAATAATAAGTTACAAACGGAAATGTGGAAATCAGGGGGCGGCTGCTTGGGGCGTGAAAATGTTTATACACTTTCATAATTTTGAGGGGATGATATCAGATACGCCGAGGGGCCGCGAAGGGCTTTCAACAAAATACTTAATACGGAAAATACGAGGTTGAAAACCTGGTTATTTCTAGCCCTATTATTGCGGCTGATGTTGTATTTGGGAGGCTTTGCAGCGAGAAACGCATTACCATAAAGAATAGTGAATCGATTTACTGCGGGGTATTTGTTTATTTTCATACAATCTCCTTTGATGGGGAAAACGAAGTTGATGTAACAAGTGAATAAACTCGTAAGTAGGTACGTACTCGTAACTGCGTTTGTATAGGTGTAGTTTATTTTCTAACTCGAGGAGCTTCGTAAACTTATTAGGATATATAAGACAGTATTAAATATTACTATTACTTTCACCATAAGTCACCCATTTGTTGGACAGACTAAGTTATTAAAAAACGCCAGCAAAAATAAAAAATAAAAACGCCCGAAAAAAACGCTGCTTGAAAAGACAATTAAAAAGTAAAAAATAATTATGCGCTACCTAGCTGTTGCCCGCGACTTCATCTGCGAAGAATTCGTTTATCTCTATCCCGCGGGGACTATGCTGATTTCCCGCAAAATTAGCCTAAGTTAATTTAGTATAAAGTATCTAGTAATATTTTTTTATCTAAGCGTTGTCGGTGTCGGGGGACCGCTAAGGTTAACATAAAACTAAATATGTGTATTATTTAAAGTATTAACCTTAGCGGTCCCCGACACCGACAACGCTTAGATAAAAAAATATTACTAGATACTTTATACTAAATTAACTTAGGCTAATTTTGCGGGAAATCAGCATAGTCCCCGCGGGATAGAGATAAACGAATTCTTCGCAGATGAAGTCGCGGGCAACAGCTAGGTAGCGCATAATTATTTTTTACTTTTTAATTGTCTTTTCAAGCAGCGTTTTTTTCGGGCGTTTTTATTTTTATTTTTGCTGGCGTTTTTTAAGTCGGGGGTTTTTTAAATTTTAAATTTAAGTTTTTATTTCATGTTTTTTAAACTTTGATATAAGTATATCTTTTTAAACTGTACTAGTGTGTTGGTTATCCTGGCTGCAGCATCAGCTCATCTTGTTGCCACCATTGCATTGTATGTAGAATCAAATACTGATCAAAAGGAATCAAATACGACATATCTGCTATTATTTTTTCAAGAGTATACTGGTGTGCTGGATATCCTGGCTGTAACATCAGCTCGTCGTGTTGCCACCACTGCATTGTATGTAGAATCAATTACTGATCAAAACGATTCCAAACACGACATATGTGCTATTATTTTTTATAGAGTATACTAGTGTGCTGGATATCCTGGCTGCAGCATCAGCTCATCGTGTTGCCACCATTGCATTGTATGTAGAATAAAATACTGATCAAAACGAATCCAAACACGACATATCTGCTATTATTTTTTTCAAGAGTATACTGGTGTGCTGAATATCCTGGCTGCAGCATCAGCTCGTCTTGTTGCCACCATTGCATTGTATGTAGAATCAAATACTGATCAAAAGGAATCAAATACGACATATCTGCTATTATTTTTTCAAGAGTATACTGGTGTGCTGGATATCCTGGCTGTAACATCAGCTCGTCGTGTTGCCACCACTGTATTGTATGTAGAATCAATTACTGATCAAAACGAATCCAAACACGACATATCTGCTATTATTTTTTTCAAGAGTATACTGGTGTGCTGGATATCCTGGCTGCAGCATCAGCTCATCGTGTTGCCACCATTGCATTGTATGTAGAATAAAATACTGATCAAAACGAATCCAAACACGACATATCTGCTATTATTTTTTTCAAGAGTATACTGGTGTGCTGAATATCCTGGCTGCAGCATCAGCTCGTCGTGTTGCCACCACTACATTGTATGTAGAAACAATAACTGATCAAAACGAATCCAAACACGACATATCTGCTATTATTTTTTCAAGAGTATACTGGTGTGCTGGATATCCTGGCTGTAGCATCAGCGCGTCGTGTTGCCATCACTGCATTGTATGTAGAATCAATTACTGATCAAAACGAATCCAAACACGACATATATGCTATTATTTTTTATAGATTGTACTATTGTGCTGGATATCCTGGCTGCAGCATCAGCTCATTCTGTTGCCACCATTGCATTGTTTGTAGAATCAAATACTGATCAAAACGAACCCAAACACGATATATCTGCTATAGTTTTATTAAGAGTGTACCTACTAGTGTTCTGGATATCCTGGCTGCAGCATCAGGCCGAGATTCCATAATCTTGCGTAGCTATATAGCATACATGGGTTTCAAATTTTAGGTCCCAAATATGTTTGAAAGTAAAGTAAATATCCATTATGCATCTAAGATTCCTACCGCAGCGAACAAAAGATCTGATGATCTTGAAACGGCTGAACCGATTTTGATAAATCATGTCTAAGATCCATCGCTAGAAAACCATCTTTCAAATAAAAAAAACCGCATTCAAATCGGTCCACCCGTTTAAGAGCTACGGTGCCACAGACAGACACACAGACACACAGACACACAGACACACATAGCGGTCAAACTTATAACACCCCTCTTTTTCGTCGGGGGTTAAAAACTGCACTCAATGGCCCACTCCACAAATGTTTGAAAAGGGCTGCAGTATGGGAGGAATGGCGACGGATTGTGGCGCTTGCTACCACCCCCGATGTGACGACCAAGACCATTCTGCCAAGAGTATGACGACGAAGAAGAGAAAATTATACTTACTTACTAGCTGGGTGCAGTGACCCAAAGTGGGTCTTGGCCTCCGACATCAGACTACACCACGTTTTGTGACCTTGAGCCAGCTTTTGCCAGCTTTTGACCCCAAAATCCAAAATACTTCGCTGGATCTTATCCTTTCAGCGGTACCTGGACAAACCAACCGGTCTAGAACGGTAGGTCAGATGAACTTGAAATTGGATACAGAAATATAAAAAAATTAAATAGTTTTCAAAAATAACTGTTACAAAACAAAAACATTGGGTATCCCATTGAATTTTTTTATTAATGTAATGCGTGTTGTTGTATATCTACCCATGGACATTAAACGTCTGATATTAAATGACTAATATTTTATTTTTTATTTTAAAAGGTTTTTTTAAATAGCTTATTCGTAAGAAGATGTAACTATCAGTGGTTCACAATTTACAAGTCGTTGCTTTAATAAATTTGACTATAACTAAGCATGGCTAAACGGCGTTGAAATGAAACATGCCCTTTTAACAGCTATTTCAAATGCCACCGCTCGCTTAAGTATCGTTTATTGGTGATAATGCTTCCAGCTTGTGCAACGCCAGACCGATAGAGAGGTAAATGCTTGCAGAAACACGTTAGCGCAAATATAAGAAAGGGCATGCATTGAACAATTTGAATTGTCACATTCAACCTTAAGAAGTGTAATGAAGAGTTCAAGCGTAGAATGCGAATAGAGATCGTATTCAGGCTCAGATTTATTGTAAAGTGAATGATGATTAATTTTACAATGTATGAAGATCTCGTTATAAAAATCGAATCAATCAATACTATTCCTAAGTATTTCTGCTTAAACGCTTTAAGACAAATCTGTCATAAATGCGTTGGAGATTCAATTAAATTTACTATTAGCAGACACCTCAACTAATTCTCTGAACCACGTAATTAGAAAGAGGTGAAGCAAGAAATAGCTAATAACATGCTCATTTGCATGTTGAACAAGTCATGCAAAGGGCATCTTCAAAGTGCTTATTATCTTTCAACAAAATCTTCTTTTATTCAAGCCGCACGTTAATCTCTGAGAAAACACTCCTGTAAATTAAAAATAAAGTAGAAAAATACGTTGTTAAAATGTTCCAGAAATATTTTATTCATAGCTTATCACTTGGACTTGGGATCCTAGAAAGTAAACAAACTATAGGTACCAAGGGATTTATCATCATCAGCCGGAAGACGTCCACTGCTGGACAAAGGCCTCCCCCTTAGAACGCCACAATGAACGACAATTCGCCACTTGCATCCACCGGTACTAAACTATAGGTAACTATAGGTACCAAGGGATTTACGATTACCGAACTGTTTCTAATTAAAAAAAAATCTTAAAGCGAGTCCTGTTCTTAACCATGAATTTATTTGGGTATTTTTTGCTAAAATTATTCAGGTTTATTGAATATTGGCGAGAGGGCAATCTATCACAGGGATACACGAGACCCAGGACCTTGTGTAAGCCCGACCCGGGATAAATGGGTCGCCAAAATCCTTTGAAAGTCGGACTTTTAAAAATTGGATTTACTCGTTCACATGTTTGCGGTTTGGGTTGATTGTTATTTACTCGTATTTATGCTATGAAATATAGGGATAGTGACAGTATTAAGTCACAAACATGATTTTGCTATGGAAACCATTTTGAGCATGATTTTAGACAAAAACATGCAGTTTTAGTCAAAGTGCACTGTTGCTTCTGCTTGTATTTGAAACAAAAAATACATGCGTCAAATATTTTTAAGTTTTAGGTAACTGAAGAAGAAAGTAATGACAAGGCTCTCATAAAAGACCGTAACATCCGCTAAACTAATAACATAATGAAATGAACGTAGGCAATCTAACCGTGTTTGAGCTCGTTAGAATACCTATTCTTAGGGTGTATTTGAACCAAAAATGGTATTAAGGATCTGATGAGAGAACAGTAAGGCAAGCACTGGAATGCCAAGATAGAACAACGTAACATAGGTGTGTTTAGAGGCTTATTAGAGTCATGGGGTATAATTGAACCATAAATGGTATTCAAGGTATGAAAGATGTTTGGCGCCTGACTTACTATCAAAGCGTTAGTTTTTTAAAGTAAAGAAGCACAATCTCTGCTTTAATCTGCTGCTACAGGCTAGGAAAATAATTATTTGATATTTGAGCCAGATAATCGGTTCGCGCTTTCAGTTCGTTTAACATTTCCTTTCCTCTTATGTTCCGTAGTTTCATCTGTACTACGTATATGAGATCCGCGGGCTTTTCTGGACTCTCATTCGCGTTGGATATCCTCGAATCTTTTATTACTATTGTAAAACATAGTAGCAGCGGAGCAGGGATTCTCGAGATGGTTGTAAAGGTAAAAATGTTATTCGGACAACTATTTGAGTATTCTCTTTATTAGAAACTGTTTTGAAAAGGAAAATGTCATGTCCAGTTTGGTTTAATGATATGGTTTACTCGGTCCCATCATGATTTGAAATTATTTTGCAAATGTTTGGCCATTTATTGAAGGTAAAATTTTAAATAGTGACGTAAATAACATAGTCTTTCATCTAGTATCTAAAATGTTTTATTTCTTTGTTTGTTGTCCTAGCCTGAGTACCTACGGTTTTACAAAAGGTAGATTGGGTTCGAAGGCACGAAAGTAATATTTTGGGGTTTTGTTCCTCTGTAGTGTGTAAACAATTTATGAGTATATATACCATTGATTAGTCTTAATAAATAAGTCTGTAATCGATCGTTCGCCTGTTACTCGTGTTAATGCATGATATTTGTGACACGTCACGTCATGGTCCTGTAATGAACGTTTTTTTTATGTACACTGTTATTTCAACGTGACTGTGTCACGCGTGTTACTCATTCCAACTAATATTATAAATGCGAAAGTGTGTGTGTTTGTATGTTTGTCCGTCTTTCACATCGAAACGGAGCGACGAATCGACGTGATTTTTGGCATAGAGATAGTTTATGAGCCAGAAAATAACATAGGCATCTTTTTATCCCGGAAAAATGCATAGTTTCCGAGGGAACAGCGCGCGATAACCAAATTCCACGCGGGTGAAGCCGCGGGCAAAAGCTAGTATCACCATATGATATTGTCGCGGTGCTATTTCGCCACTTGCGAACACTCCCGAATGAGCCCGATTAGAGCCGAGTTACAGTCACAGCACTCCACGGCGTCGTGATTTGAGTAACAGAGACTGCGCTAGGCGCTAGGAACAGTAGGAACGTATGTGATTTTGTAACGTTGTTATTTTGTGAAAAGTCACAGTGACACATTTTGACGGCGAGTCACGGTGAATTTGTCACCGTGACGTTATTTATCCCCCATGTCTATTTGACACTCGTACTCGTAAATTAGTCAAAGCCTAGAACCACAAAGTTTGACAAGAAGTAAGTAAAAATTTAAAATCGTTAATTTGGAGCTATATCACGTTAAAACAAATTTACAGTTAGAAGTTAAACCACATGTTTATTATGTATGTAGGGAGTTCGATTGTGGATAGAACCATTGGCGCGCAAATCCGACTAGAACTTGGTCTGTTTAGGGTTCCGGAGCAAAAAGGGCAAACACGGAACCCTTAGTTTCGCCATGTCCGTCTGTCCGTCTGTCTGTCCGTCCGCGGCTTTGCTCAGGGACTATCAATGCTAGAAAGCTGTAATTTTGCACAGATATATATGTAAACTATGCCGACAAAATGGTACAAAAAAAAAAAACAAAAAAAAATTTTTAGGGTACCTCCCATAGACGTAAAGTGGGGTTGATTGATTTTTCTCATCCAACCCTGTAGTGTGGAGTATCGTTGAATAGCTCTTTAGAAACCATTAGGTATTTGAAAAGACGATTTTTGGATTCAGTGATTTTTTTGCGAAATATTCAACTTTAAAGTGCAAATTTTCATTAAAATCGAGCGTCCCCCCCTCTAAAATCTAAACCGGTGGGTGGAAAAATTTGAAAAAAATCAGGATAATAGTTAAGTATATCAAACTTTCAAGGAAAAGTTATAACGGCTAAGTTTGCTTGAGAATTATTAGTAGTTTTACTCTTAAATAGCACCCTAAGGTATTTGTGACTTATCTAATGAAATGTTCTCATTTCATGACTTATTATTGTATTAGTACTTTAAGAGTAAATTGCAGCCTAAGGTACATTTAAAATATACCTAAACTTGGAAGATTCCGTACACCATACGAAATCTTTAGAAAAATGTTACTTGATTTTTCGTAATGGCTACGGAACCCTATCTTGGGCGTGTTCGACAAGCTCTTGGCCGGTTTTTTATACTGTTTTATGTGATATTTTAAAGGTCTTAAAGCGAGTTAACTGAAACTAAAAACGTTTTTAAAATCATCCTTCATCCATCTACATAACTTTGGCTTTACCCTGAATGGTCTGACAAGATACTATATCTATGTAGTTTCTTTGGCGTTTAAAATCATAAATTTTCTTTAACTTTCCTACTTAACATTCAGTACCTTTAAATCTTTCATCTTTATATCTCTAAAAATATATTTTCAAAACTGTTCAAATTAGTTCCGAGTTGGTTCTTTACGGACAAAAAGTATAAATCCCGACCAACTTTTCATTGTTAGCTCAAAGAAAACTTTTCCAATACTTTATCAATTTTTTATCTTACATCAGATTTATCTGCTTCAACAAATGTTATAACGATTCTTAAAACTCTCTGCAAACATTATTTTAATTTTAATTAAGTTTCCGAATCCCTGTCAAGTTTGAAAGAAAAATATTTTTTGAAACAACAGAAGCGAGTGAGAATTTCATTAACACGCCCAGAGCGTCAACAAAAAACAGCAAAATATCATTGGCGTAAAGAAAGTGCATTACCATTAGATCCCTTAGGGAGGAGGCAAACGTAGGGGTATGGAGAGACGGAACTGGCAATCAAAAATAACAAGCGTCAAGAAGAAAATTTAAACTCAGAGTTGTCTCCTTGATGCTAATACATTTTAAGCTAATTATATTAAAAAAAACAACCGAGTGCAAATAAGACTTGTGCGCTGAGGGTGCTGATAAAGTTCAAAAGACAGTTATATTAAATTTCTACGTAGATTGTAGTTTTTTTATGAAAAATAGTTTTTTTTTCAATGGTTTTAATAATCTCAAACGGCAAATTCTGTTTTTACAGTTGCAAGAGCCCATAGCCCTGTCTGTTTGCTATAATATTTATGTGATACCTTCGTGTTTCTGAGAAAAAAGCTGATATACAGACAGAAGTGATACTAAAGGTGCAACATTTTTATTTTTGAGAGACAGCACCTAAATATGCAAATTATTAAGAAAAAATAATCCCAAAATTACGACGACTGCAAAATGCTATTCAAACCTAAGCATCCCAGATGCCAAGTAATGTTTCCTTATTTGCTTCAAATAATCGTAGAACACAACAAAGTAGAATTCACCGAGCGGAAAACTAGTTTCTTTCCCAGAAACCTAATATTACCATCGTATACATACTGGCTTCACAGAGAGCATTTGTCCAGTATTTTTAACCCACCGTTCCTAATGCAAATTTGAAAGAAACAAAGAAAACCATTACTTTTTCCACTAGTTTTACTCGCGACTTCATCTGCAAAGAATTTGTAGTTAGTAACAACAAAGAGTGAATCTTTCACTTGTATACCTCATCTGTGTAGAGCCATTATAACTCATTTTTAAGACCGGTGTAGACCTACTGTAGAGCCATAAGCTGGATAAAATGGGCCTTTTTGGCGCTACAAGAGATCTATAGCCGCTTATAGATCCACTATAACTTTATTTGTAGAGCCGTTGCCGTTGTGAAAATCTTTTATCCGGCTATTATGCAGCTTCTTATAGCGCTTGTGTGCTATTTGGGTATTTAAACGTCTTTATTTGTCATATCTATATATTGTTTAAGAGCAAGTTACCGCGTAAATATCGGGGAAACTTTGCCATTTTTTAGGATAAAATCCTATGTTTGTCATCGGGCTATGATCTATCTGTATGAATTATAAACAGAACAGACGGCATAACATTCATCTGGAAAGAGATTTATCTTGTGATAAACAAGGGAGTTTTAGATAAATTCGAAATCCGTGAAGCTATGATGGAGCCACAAATAAATAAAGCAAAGTTTCACATTTGCAATATTTAAAGGATGTAAATTAATATCTAGCTGAGGCACTCAGTGAAGCGACAAATTGAGTACGTGCAAAAATAAAGCCCGTCTGCCTCAAGGCAGCTTATGCAAAGGCCGTAGCGCTTGGTAGTTGCCAATTACGCCAGTTGCATGGTAATCTATAACAATAGCGATGCATGTACGTTGATTTATGAAAACACCTACTATATGTAATAGTTTGCGTAATACTAATACAATTATGCACGTAGACTTAATTTGTGAATTGAATTATGTTCTTCGTTGAATGGTGTTGTACAATCGAATCGATTCATGACCCATTGTGGACATAATGTTGCCTGAAGAAGAATAACAATGTGACCTTTACTGTAAGAACATTACATTACTTTACTGTAAGACAAGGGTCGAAAAATTACATTTTTGAAAGATTCACTGTTAATAACATTAAGTTACACTTGTTACGGATTTTTTATATCCCTATACAAATGCAAAGCGTATTATTATGTATAAGGATATAAAAATATGTTAGGTACAGGTTAACAGAATAAAAATACTCTTCTGTGGTCAAAGACGTCATGACGCATCTATAGACACATCGAAATGTCAAAAAAGAGAAGAGAAAACTGAGAGAGATAAAGTTACTCGCAGTCCCAATCCCGTAGATATATGTGTATCATAAAAAAATTATTCCCGTGGTTTATCAGGGTACCTAATCGCTATTATAATTATAACAAACGCAATTATAATTGGTGCCCTTTAATGTAAAAATGAAGATACAGAACACAACACAGACTGACCCTAACTACCTTATTCATCCAGCATTACAGCCTGTTAACCCTTCTGCGATAACTTGAAAGAACTTTTTCTTTAACGCACCATTTGCCTTGAAAGAAAATATGAAAAGGGTTCGCACGAATTGCGATGTCACTTGTCAACTGGCTCGACGAATTCAGTGTAAATGGTTTTTTTTAAGTCGTCACAATACTTTTCTGTCCCTTTGTGTTGGCAGTCAGGCAATTTCTTGTTATTATATCAGTATGTTGCTCGAACAACTAACAGTTAGATTGAACTGCTTCACATTTCGGGGCAATACTCATAATTGCTTAGGTTTTTAAATGTTGCGGAAAGGCTATGAAGCAAAAACTGTAAAGGTTTACATTTAGTTGTAAAGTCTTTTCTTTACAATTTGTAACAATTTCAGACCAAAATATGTTGTAGAGTTACTTACAGGTAATCAATCAATGGTATCGTTTCATTAGCAAAAATGATCCAAACCTCAACAAGTATTTTTTTGATTTTGAATCTAGTTTCAGTAGCATCAAAAGCGAAGTTAAAGAATAACATGAAATGATTGGGATCGTTTTAGATAAACTACATCCATTTGTTCCTAGGATTAAACATTTTAAAGTCACCCGGAGGGACAACGCTCTCAATGTTGAAAAAAAGGAAAATTTACTCAAAGGAAACTCGGACGAAGCCGTAAACGAAACATGTTATTAGTTAAATAGATCAATAACAACAAGACAAGTCAATACAGAAAGAATGATAACACTTACCACAAATTATTGTAATGCTGATAATTCTGATACGACTAACAGCATGTTTATAATCCAAACGAAAATTAGTAAGCTAACAAAAGCAACATAGACTGAACTCTAGTACGTGGAAATAAGGGTTTATTTGGATATATCATCGAGACAAGACTAATGGAAAAGTGATATTTGATAGCCACGGACACATACATTATTCAAATTTTGCAACGAGCCTTTGTTTTGACATTCAGAATATTTAAGAGTCTGTATTAAATTACAGGCAAATAAATTTGAAGAATTCCAAACACGAAATATGTGCCTTATATGTCGTTGAAAAATTATATTATTGGAAGAAGTATCAATTGCCTCACACTTGTTTATTTGTTCATTTTAATTTTTGTTTTGAAAAGGTGAGGAAGGAGTATGAGGAATTTTATTGTCTTAAGTCTGACGACTCCTGTGAGTGTAGCGAGCAACCGAGGATTGTTGGTGGCAAATCGTCATTCATTATGATATTCTAGGAGGCCTTTCTACAGTGGAAGTCTTCAGTTTGATGATGATGATGCTAATAATGAAGGCCCAGCCGAAAGCAGAGAAGCAGAAAATATTTTGCACCTGATGCCTATTTTAATGCTTTAGCATGTCTTCTACTTTAACTTAGTCAAGGAAACTAAATCACTACCCACAGTGGAATATTTGTGCTAATAAAGTCATATTGACATTCTATACATTTGCAAAAGAAATCATGACAAAAATATTATGAAAAGCTTGTTTCGAGAGGAGGCTTGTGCCCAGCAATGGGACGTATATAGGCTGGGATGGATTTAAGGGGGGCTCCCATACAACAGATGTGATTGTTTTGCCGTTTTTTGCTTAATATTAATAACGGCAACCGGTAGGCGCATGAAATATTCACAGAATCTTTAGTTGTACGATCATATAAATAAAAGTAAAAAATATATTTAAGGGGGTACCATACAATAAACTTGATTTTTATGCCATTTTTTTTCTAATATCTAATGTTGCATAGATAATGGTGCGGAACCCTTCGTGCGCGAGACCGGCTCGCGCTTGGCCGGTTTTTTATTAATCATGTAGATTGACTTCCTATTTTTTTCCTGTGACACATTGTTCTGAATCAGATCGCTCACCACGTCAACCGTGCTCGCCGCACTTTCTCACGTCACGTCAAGAATCGCCGTAGTTTGTTTGACGCAAACAACGTTTGATATCTCACTGTTTGACAACAAACACGCTTCCCGCGTTTATTCTCGTGTACACAACGTTACGTCAATTCTTTTCCGGGCCCTTAATTGTTTCTAAGGTGAAACACAGCTTGGAATGTTACAGTCAAGCAAATCAAACTGTCTGGATTATTCCAAGCGTATTTTCATGTGTTAGAGCCTCACTGTAACCACTTGCTGGATGCAGTACGAATTGGCCGGCTCAACCGGGTTAGTACCACACTTCCATAGAATGCCGGCGTGAAATAGTAGTTTTGCTACTGTGTTTCGTACGGTGAGTGGAAGATCCGGAGGCCCAACTCCCCTCTCCCCCATTTGACCCCCCCACCTCCCCCCTTTAGCTACACCTTACCCTTTTGAGGCCGGCAACGCACCCGCAGTCCTAATAATGCTGTAGTTGTCCATGGGCGGCGGTGAGCACTTACCATCAGATAACCCACCTGCTCGTTTGCCAGCTATTTGATAAAAAAAAAAAAACTTTATATAAGTAACTGGTGTTGTTTGTTTGTCAAGATCAAATGTTGCAATTTAAATACTATCTTATTATGTTGGATTTATTAAAAAATATATAGGTATCATTCCAGCATAGGCTGGCCGTACACAGGTGCGTCCCACTGCTGGGCTTTGCGGGGAATTGGGAACTTTACACACATCATTGAATAGGGATGACGACTGCACGATTGGGTTAAAAATATATCATTCTATTTAGTACGACTGTTAGATTATGGAAAAATATGGGACACGTATTTTTTGGTTTATCAAATTATTAAAAATCGGCAAAGGTATAAATCATCAAACTTCCGGAGTGGGGGCTTGCGACGTCACTATTAGGGTAAAAATCGTACCATGTAGTGACTTTACTCGAAACTTCTAAGCACTGTATCCTCGTCATTTTTTTGTCAAACAAAAGAAAAAATACGTACCTACACAATATTTTTTAATTATCTATCTGATGGACTTAACTGTTTTTTTAGTCGTCTAGCCTATTGCTTCGCAGGTTTTTACAAGTTTCTTCAAGTCATTATGTTTTCGTTCACCGTAAAAGCTCACGGTAAATTTCAAATGCAATTTCGCACATGAAGTTCAAAAACTTAGAAACACACACCCGGGTCTGAATCTACGATCCTATGCGTGCGAGGCCGTAGTTCAAACCACTAGGCTACACATCTTCGAAACAAAATAAAAATATTTTATTGTACTTAGAACGTATTTCAACTAATTCATAAACACTGATTAATATTTTATAAAAAACATGAGACACAAATCTAATCTACAAATCTACAACGACAGCTACTTTAATTATACGTCCTAATACAATTTATTTTGGCATCTGGACCCCCTTTAATCAACAGTAAGTGTTAATGACACGTCATTATAAGTATTTGCTTGGTTGCGTATTGTCCGCACACCGCACCGATTCAGTTTTGTTTTGGATTACTATTTGGTTTGGTAATTGAAATGTTCTGTGTATCGGTCTATGTTTAGTCAGCTTGGGACCGGGCTCCCTAATCTACATATGTTATACCATACCCTATTTGCTTTGCTTTTGTATTTCACTAGAGATGAAGCTAGATGCTTATAGTATAAGAATAACATTTTGCAACGAAACGTCAGTCGATGGATAGGACATAAAGTCCCTTCATCATAATCTATTGAATCAGGTGTTGCAAAAGTCCATATCAATGAACTATACAATTACTTTGCTCACTCGCGATCTTCCGGAGCCTTAAGGTCGCGTATGATTAAAATAATTGTTTATAATTGCCTGAATAAAATTTGTTTTTAATACATTTTCATAATTGCACCCGTTTGTTAGGAAATTGAATGGAAAGAAACGGATGTAATGTAATAAAAATAAATTCTAATTAAAATAAGTCTCTATCTGCCGCAACTTTTCAATAACCAATCAATATTTCCATACAAAATGTATGAGGAAACTCTATTTTTTACAATGAGATATAACAATACAAAAAAATTACAAACGTAAAGTTTTAGAGTATTTCATAACATGTTCTGCTTTTTTGGTAGACAGTAGTAACTGTTGTCTATTGTCTATTTTCTTCTTTCATTGATAAAAGGCAACAATGATGATTTATTTCGTAATGCCACTGTTGCCATGAACTAAGTCAACAATGGGTCGAATTCACTTGACCGTATATAGGACTTTCCCATTACAATCGTAAAATCTAAGCACCAACACAATAGCATCTTTAGCAACATTGTATCTGATTCCACCGTGTGCAATATCCACGCCGAGGCGGGATAAGATCGGACGCATATTATTATTTCTGTGGCGAAACTTAGACGATAATGAGTTTTAATTTACGTAGGTAGGTATGTATCTACTGAGCAAAGCATTAATCTGAAACCTTCTTGTCTAACACACTTGGAATCACAACCGTTTTCACTTCTTGTTTCTGTCACACGGTGTAAAGACAATGGTAGAAAGAGATGGCGAATATGATCGCAAACGTCAGCGCGTTAGACAACACGACCTCTGATTCTATCAATGTGTGTGTCTTCAAAAAGCACCAATCATCAGAATTATTATCTAAATAGTTATCAATACGGCTGCGTCAGGTCAGGATACTAGTACTGCACGTTCTTTTAGAGCCAAAATATAGTTTAATGATCTAAAAGAATTTCTTTGCTCACCCGCGACCTTATGATAGCAGAGTTTATGCAAGATTGCGTGTTCATGCAGCATCATGCATGCATGCGTGTCTAGCATCTGGTAGAATGGTGTACGGTTGTAATGGACCTATTAGACGTCTACCTGATGGGCTTCTATCACTAGGTATATTCTACTTACATATACCTAAGTATTTAACTTCATTATTTTTTGCTTTTCAGTTTTTTCAGCGGTTTGTTTTTTGTTAAAAAGTTTTTGTTATAATACCTTTTTTCCCACCCTTGGGCTATTTTTTTCCAAATTTATATAATACCAACTTCAAGGTATATCCTATCCAATAAAGGAAGAAAAATGAAAATCGTTCGATTGATGAAACATTTAGTTGTAACAGTATTTTAGAAACTCGCACGTAAAATTGCATGAGGAGCACAGCACGCACAATGTACCCCCTCTAAACATATTGACGCTAACATTAACCAAACTATTTAGCCCTTATGGTCACGGTGGATCAAAAAGGTCTGGAAGCTCATTTGAGTGGGTCAAAAATTTCATTTTTTGCACCCTCCTTTAGCTGTATGGGAACCCCCGTTAAAAGTAATAAAAAAATTGACAATCTATATGGCTTTAGGTCAACAAGATGGCTGTGAAAATTTTAAGACTAGCTCCAAAGCACCCGTGTGTGACAAATAACAGGCTGACACGTGAGATTTGACCCGTCAGGTACGGAACCCTAAAAAGTACTGATTTTTAGGTTAATATAAATGAGAATTTTCCAATACCTCGTGAACTCATTAACCTTCAAATTACGGTCCTAATCCCGTGATGTGTTATTAAATATTTTTAATAACTTATTATTGTAATTGATCTATATCTTTTTAAAATATGCATGGCCACAATAAAAAATAAATGAGGTTATGATCACGCAAAATATTTTAAAGACTTTGTAAAAAAAATAGAGATGAGGATGTAATGACATTTTGTGTAAATTTAGTTCCGACACTCATTTGTAGCTTGGAACGTTCTGACAAAATATTTACGGAAGTATCTCAACGGTCGATTTGGTGACGTGATTCTTTTAAATCGCGCTAATTGTCTTAAACGTATCCCGCGATGAAAAATCACACTTTTAAATTAAGCTTCAAGAGCGGAAAGTAAGAAAAGTAATACTAAGGTTTTGACTTAAAAGAACATTCTTACCTAGTTATTAAACGTATTTTTTTTTAAGAAAAAAATGTTTATTCATGTCAAAAAAACAAGATACAAATAAAAAACACATTCTTGACTTAAGAATATCTTAAGTTTAGTCCAGAAGCCCCCCTCGTTTTGACCCTGGGCGCAGATATTTAATAAAATTTCGACATGAATACAAATGTCTTTATGAATTAAAGTACGTGTTGCAATAGTTTACGAGACACTATCCCGAAGTCGATATGAACGTCATTGGTTAAGTAGTCAAAAATATATATTTAGTCAGTCAGCCAATGGAAAGCTATAAAATGTTAAGTCTCCTTAAGATTACATCTAATTCCCTAATAAAATAACAAACGTCCAAATTCACTTTGTCGTTCCAAGTCATTAGAAAGTTACATACGGATTGACTTCTAGAGCTCCGCTTGATATACCACGCCACATGGGACGTTTTACGACTCAGCTGTAAAAGTATACGTCGTCTTAAATGAGACATAAACACAGGGACGTGTAAACGAATGTCGCACATTTGTTTTATTAGCATCATTAATTCCTACGCTTTCGTCGCCGTCCAAAACAGCTTAGGGACGAACGGACAGATGAAAATTATATAATGCTAACGAATCTTGAGTAAAAACTTGTGTGGTCTTTATTACATCGTTACTGTCATTGTTGTACTCGCCGACGCTTAACGGACTTTGTCTTGAAATGGTTTTGGACTGAGCTCCACTGCCGTATAGTGTTATATGAAAACATAAATTATTTGCGGAAATGTACCCAGCGTAATCATGTTCAATAACTCTGTACTTTGTAAAGTGATGCCTGTTTTCAATAGCTTTAAATGGTAGGTACATTGCGAGCTTGTGTTACGTTTTTACAACTTCTTTGTGTTTACTTGACATATGATGAAGTTAATTTATATGAAGACGTACCGCAAGTATTTTTCATTTAATAAATCAAATATATTTCTTCCTTCGTGTAGTTTTCTTTTTATTATTCAGGGTAAAATACCCCTTAGCATTCTCTTAGATAAAATGGAAGTTCCGAAAACTGAAAAGAAGTGTTGACAATGCATCAGAGTTGTAAAGTGCACTCGTTGGTTGGTGCCAATAGTTTTGTTGCTTGAAACGTTGTTTAGACTTTTTACGCTGACTAGGATAAAAGTCTTGCTAGATTGGAAAGATTTAAGATCTTGGCTGTAAAGATTTTGCACTTGAGTGTGTCTACAGTTGGTAATTGTCTTGCATAGACAACGGAATGAGTGGCGATAAACTATATTACTGACTGTTTTCAAATAACATACCTAATCACAAGGAAGCAAACCGAAATTATTGTATTTTATTAGCTTTAACCATTTGCCATAAATGTTTAACACCATGATTGCCATGCTAATGTGATGTCAAAGAAAAGGACAACCGTATGCTTTAGGGCTTTAATGACGGGAGCAAAAAGACAAAAAGCGTGTGTGTTGGGAAGCATGTTTTCGATTGTTTTATCAGCCTATCACGTATCTTTACTTCTGAAATCATTGGAGAATCGTGTCGTGATCATGGCGCATGCAACTGTGCCGAAATGTTGAGCTTCCCTAAAATCAAGGTACGCTGAACAAAACCCGAATTTAAATCATAAAATACGTAATGACCGCGATATTCTTAAACATTGCATTGGAGAAAACTGATAAAATGACAGAAAACCATGGTTGAATAATGTTTGTGATGTTGTCTTTGCCGGCGATGATTAGAAATAGACTAAAACGCAACGTAAATATCTTTTACATAAATTGTGTGCACTGAACGCACGCACAATACACGAAAGAAACATCTTAACGTCAGAAATTAAGTCACCCTACTTGCACCCATTTTCCTGCCCTTTATTTACACATATCACGTTATTGTATGTACAAAGAATGCATTATCCTTTCCCGTTTTGGTATAACTAATGACGTTGAAAAATAAGGTAAGCTTAGCCCATGCAGACCTCGATTTAATAAAAGGGTGCGAGACTGATGTATGGTGCGTCATATTTTCCGCATCATTACTGCGGAGGTGACTTTTTGTTTTGGACGAGTGACAGGTTAACGTCATTTTGGAAGCTTGTGCTTTTTTTGTGAAATTGTGGTCATACCGAGAGTTCTGATTCAATTCGTTGAATGGGTTACAAAGGTAGAAGAAAGCAATTATTATCTTGGTCACTATTGATAATGTTAAGCGATTAGAGTTTGATCGTTATCGTTTAAATCGTGTTACCTTAGTGTATACTTATTGAATAGTTAAAGAAGACACTGTCATTTTAGTATTTATATAGCCTTTATAGTTTTCTTACATATAACTGACCGTGATTGACCCCTATATCACCTGATGTGTATCCGGAAACACAGACGACGGGAATGAATCCCATTCCTTATCAGTTCGCATAACATAGCTTTTAGTTCGTTCGGTATGTCTTTATCTGTAACTTAATCATTTAAATTTGACAGATACATACAATTATTTCCACTTTTATGACTACTTTGTGACGTTCTTAAAAAAAAAGACAGAAGTGTGAGATTTGTAAAAGTTTCTTCTTGAAAATATTATATAATATTAACAGGCCTTTGTGGCACTTATTGGAACAATTAATTCATGGTATGAAACATGTTAGTAGAGTCAGCAGCAGAAGTCGATGAGCGGTCACGGCGCTCAAAATTATCTACACACGATTCTACTGCTGGCTGTACAAACTATAACTTTATTTTATAAGAAAAAACAGTATGCGATTGCTTTCTAACAATAGGTAAATTACAAGCCAACTTTATAATTGAGAACAAAAATCCATTCAGCCAGCATATTTTTACGATAAACCTCTGTTCTGAACTAAAATTACATATCCGTGTACCAAAGTCTACCTCGTACCAAGAAATACAATTAGATGTTGCGATACTTAAAAAGTCAAATTGTGAAATTATCTTACGTACTTACCAAATTTTTAACTATTATGCACATGAAAATAATTGCATTATCTTCTATAATAAAGAAGGTCTGCGAGCTGGTATCAATCACACTTTATAGCAATATTTTGGTACCATTCACAATTTACATGTTACAGCAATATAAAAACATTCAAAATGTTTCACAAGCCATTGCGATTAAAACATTTTTGAAAGGCGAGAATTTTCTATTGCAAGATCCGCAACATTAAATATTTCTTTAATAAAAAGTAAATTATTCTCCATTCAAGTTATTCACTGACTGAAAATGACCTGGATTTTTTTATAGCACGCTAATGGGTGTTATTTATTTGTTTGCTGGTAGCATCGAGTATATATCCAATAGAGTAGAAATTACAACTAGTACATTTTTAGAGAAAATAATACTTGCCTTACGGCGCTGCATTCTGATCTTAAATCTAGCATGAAGTTAGAGTAAGGCAAGGAGGTATTTTTCTTTAATCATGATTGGTTATTTGGAGTCTTTTTGTATTTTTTATTTCAACTCCAAATTTGTTACTTTTACGGGTATCCCGTGAAACCATATCGAAAGTACAAACTGAAACATGGATGCACAGAAAAACCAGAAAAAGAGACCAGCGCTGGGAATCGAACCCAGGTCCTCAGCAATCCGTGCTGCGTGCTATAACCCCTACACCACCGCTGGACAGGAATTTAGACACGAATTTTTCCTATGCATACATATCTCAGGTTGCTTATTTCTACTACGCTACTTATGCAGCAGCACTAGCGACATCTATGTTTCGCTCTCATCGAGAGACGTCAACATTATTTCGGAACCAACCGCTCACCCAGACAAGAGATGTCGCTACTAAGCAATCAAATCATGATTGGTTATTTGGAGTCTGTTTGTATTTTTTATTTCAACTCCAAATTTGTTACTTTTACGGGTAATCCGTGAAACCATATCGAAAATACAAAAAAAACAAAAGTAACAAAAAACAAATAAAAAAACAAAAAGTAACAAATTTGGAGTTGAAATAAAAAATACAAAAGACTCCAAATAACCAATCATTATTTGATTGCTTAGTAGCGACATCTCTTGTCTGGGTGAGCGGTTGGTTCCGAAATAATGTTGACGTCTCTCGATGAGAGCGAAACATAGATGTCGCTAGTGCTGCTGCATAAGTAGCGTAGTAGAAATAAGCAACCTGAGATATGTATGCATAGGAAAAATTCGTGTCTAAATTCCTGTCCAGCGGTGGTGTAGGGGTTATAGCACGCAGCACGGATTGCTGAGGACCTGGGTTCGATTCCCAGCGCTGGTCTCTTTTTCTGGTTTTTCTGTGCATCCATGTCTCAGTTTGTATTTTCGATATGGTTTCACGGGATACCCGTAAAAGTAACAAATTTGGAGTTGAAATAAAAAATACAAAAAGACTCCAAATAACCAATCATGATTTGATTGCTTAGTAGCGACATCTCTTGTCTGGGTGAGCGGTTGGTTCCGAAATAATGTTGACGTCTCTCGATGAGAGCGAAACATAGATGTCGCTAGTGCTGCTGCATAAGTAGCGTAGTAGAAATAAGCAACCTGAGATATGTATGCATAGGAAAAATTCGTGTCTAAATTCCTGTCCAGCGGTGGTGTAGGGGTTATAGCACGCAGCACGGATTGCTGAGGACCTGGGTTCGATTCCCAGCGCTGGTCTCTTTTTCTGGTTTTTCTGTGCATCCATGTCTCAGTTTGTATTTTCGATATGGTTTCACGGGATACCCGTAAAAGTAACAAATTTGGAGTTGAAATAAAAAATACAAAAAGACTCCAAATAACCAATCATGATTTGATTGCTTAGTAGCGACATCTCTTGTCTGGGTGAGCGGTTGGTTCCGAAATAATGTTGACGTCTCTCGATGAGAGCGAAACATAGATGTCGCTAGTGCTGCTGCACAAGTAGCGTAGTAGAAATAAGCAACCTGAGATATGTATGCATAGGAAAAATTCGTGTCTAAATTCCTGTCCAGCGGTGGTGTAGGGGTTATAGCACGCAGCACGGATTGCTGAGGACCTGGGTTCGATTCCCAGCGCTGGTCTCTTTTTCTGGTTTTTCTGTGCATCCATGTCTCAGTTTGTATTTTCGAGATGTTATTCTTTAATTTTAATTGCGTACCACACATAATAAAAAAATGTGAATGTAGAAGTACCTGTATATTTTTCATTATTTTATTATTATGTACAGCGATGAAGCAAAGGCCTTCCCTTTTGGCCTCCAAATCCCAGTATGTAGCGTAATAATAGGTCAAGTCTTTATACCTACTACACTTATTTTGATTATAAGATAATATTACAGAAAATATTTCAGGACTTAATCACGACCACTAGTTATGTTTATTGTTAAAATTAGCTCTAATTTTCAGCGTTTCCTTACGCGGCTTTTCGGCCTTTAAGTGAAAATCACGAAAGTTTGAAACATTATAGAATTTTGTACGAAATAGAGAATAGGAAAATAATTTTATTTAACAAGTGTCAATACACAAATATTTTTTTTAAATTAGATGGCCGATGATATTTTTTTAACTCTATTGTTTACATACTCAATAGCTTGTAGCCACAGTTTACCAGTGACCTAAAATGTTAAGAAAATGTAACACGGGATTCCGTGTGCTTTATTACTAGCAGACAGACGAGCGTTTCAAACGCCAGACAGCTTGACGTAGCTATTTTGTCGTAGCAACTGTCGTAGCAAAAAAGCAAGCTAGCGTTCGGGTTGTCACAGAGTATGTATATTTTTACGTGTTTAGTTTTAAATAGGTCCCACTGAAAAACAACGTTACGGCTTGCCGCAACATTATACTGAGTGGAGCCCAAATTATACTTGTCCATTTTTAGGGTCCCGTAGCCAAAATGGCAAAAATGGAACCCTTATATTTTCGTCATTCGGTTAAGGCTTTGGCCGAAATTGACACACGAACTGAAATTCGGTTTTCGTTTCGGGTTCGGTGGTACCTATGTATACTTGTTTCGATCAGACACTACCAACAGTTAAAGAAACTTAAATAGAAGGATTTCACATACCTACAACTTTCCACCTATTTACGAAAAAAAAATCATTAAAAAAATTGCGCACAGACTTTTGAATTCATAAGCAGTTTTAACTTACTTGCTGTGAAACAAAAAAAACGTTCTTTAAAAACGCTTCCACCATTTCGTAAGCGTCAAGACATGTTTTTTGTAATCCAGATTAGGTTGAGGAAGAATAACGGTCGTGTCCGGTCGCAGGAAAACGCGAACAGGACTTAGCTTTAGCTTTTACTGCATAAATAGTCGAGTAGATACTCGGTTAAGTCCATATTTACTTTAATTTTTTAACCCTTAACAGGCCGGATTTAAGGTACGAGTAGAGGTCAAAGTTATTTTCACCTTTCTACCTTGTTGTTGTCACTTCGTGTATAAAGTTTAGTTTAGAATTGCCAGAAAGCATACAAGGACATGGTAATGACCAGGATTCGTAAAATACGAGCAAAATTCATTGAAGCAGTACCTACTACGTACCGATTGAAGAAAAATTATAGGTACATAATTATGTTTGTTGTTTTGTAAACTGGATCTGAAGGCCAATACAAGTTGCAATCAAGCAGTGGATTGAGGTCAACCATTATCAAACAAAGGTACGAGAGGTTCTAGTAATTCTGAAGGCCATTCTTCGACATGAAGTCTGGACTTTCGATAAAAACTACTTAGATGCGCGTATTCAGGTCTGTTTTGGTTGGTAACAGGAGATTGAGATTGTGTTCGAACTGAAAAGGAGTAGCGTCGTCGATAGCCTAAAAAATAGCAGCAATCAATTAAATTAGAAGCGCAACAATGTATACCAAGTCACCATTTATTTATTTTTAACCACTTTCAAGTCAGAAAAGATTGTTTTTAGAATTTACAAATGTATCCAAGTCACCATTTATATTGGTTTTAACTATTTCTTGAAAGGTTTTATCGTTTAGTCTCTTTATTCTAGGAATATGCACTAAATAGAAGAATATTGTTTTTTTATTTTATTTTTATCTTGAATTAACTTACAAAGACAATAGAAAAGAATTAACCGAACAGGTTCAGAAGCAGCCATTCTGAAGTGATTTGTGAACATCAATTTATTCAACAAATCATTTAATTCATAGATCGTAAACCGCTATTAATAACTGATCACACGGATCACCGAAATAAATTAGCCAAAGCGTCATAATATACGAGTTACAGGGCCTAGCAAACAAAATGTTCGTTTCGCCGACGACAGTCAGAAGGCTCTATAATGGTATTGCAGGGGAGCGTCAACTGACAGTCTCTCTGCCATCCATTATACGTTGGGAGATATTCTGAGAGCCAAAGGCATGAGATCGTTTTTCCTATGTTCGTTTACTATAATTGAATTAATTTTGAACATACTCGTATGATACTTAAAGTCTTGCCATTGTTCATAAAAGTTTAATTTGACATGATTAATCAAATCTTACCATTCAACAGTTATTTACTAAGCATGTTAGTTACTTTAACCGATAACCGATTTCAAATCAATCACTTTGATTTGAGGGCTGATTTTATATTTTATTATATTTATGGTAACTTATGTAGACATACAATACGTAGGAACCATTATAATGAGAAGAATTTAAGTTGTTAAAAATGCACACTCACTGAAATTCATATGAAAACATACGTAATCCATCACTAGCTTGCTAAAACCCCGGAAAAATAGACAAAAACATTATAAAGTTTTTCCTCCCCAAGGGAAGTCTGAATAGGGGCGTAAAGACGTTGCGTACAGCGCTGCATTCATTAACTAATGTAATACACTTTCAAAATATTTGCACATAAATTTCGCTTAAGCGAAAAAGTAGGGAAAATGTCAAGGAGAAAATGAATGGTCTCAGGGCATCATTATTTTTACGTCGATGATATCGGTGTGTGGCGTTACTAAGATTTAACGAAGCTGACGATGTGAAATCATTTAGAATGTTGACGGGTGCGGGGTTTTGATTTATTATTTCTGAACTTTGATCGCTTTTAGTAAATTTGATCCTTTTAGTGTCACAATTTTCATTATAATTAATACTTATTATTAATTTGTTTACGATCACCCTAGTTACCTAAAGACGCATCCGCGTGTACAGACTCATAACAGGCGACACATGCCTCATGGGATTGGGAACCTGTTAAATTAGTAGTAAAACTAGTAATATACCTTAGCAAAATTTAAGTCGTAAGCTGTAGCCAGCGAGACAATTTCAGACTGAAAAGTTTAACTCACGGAAATAAAACTATTTATACTGGAAGTAAATTATACTATTTGATGAATCAGACAAATTTCATGATAACCTTGGCGGGACAGCAAGTCCAAAGTGCATTTATCAGTTCGGTTTTTGTTACTCATTTGCTTGTCTTTTTCTTTACAATATCACAACAAGCTCCAGGTTATTTATGCATTAAAAATCTTCTACCTCTATTCATTAAGTCGCTATTATATGCAAAGCTAACTATGGTATCCAAAACTATATCGAGACCATCATGTGGACGTAATTTTGAGCATCTAGATAACTGTGATGGCGAATGATGGCGAAAGAACATGTTAAAACTGAAATAGCTTGTATTAAATGCACATAAACAATTTAAAATAAGTCAGATAAGGAGACAATAGGGTTACTTGGTATCCACCAAGCGAACGAAAAGGGTGACCTAGGTAGCTAAGTCAAAGACATCTATTAGCAGTTTTCTTTAATACCTTAATCGACAATATTAGAGCGTTTCCAGTTCAAACTAGCTCAATTCTTTATTTCACTGTTTGCTGCGGCCAGACGGGGTTTAATATCTCAGAGTGTCAAGACAGTGCAATCACGGCACGGCGTCCCCGACGCTTGACGTTTCTTGTTAAGTTCGCCTACTGCGCTTTCTGGTTTGGAACTATTTCCATTACCCTTTGCATTATACCCTTAAATTTATTCAGGGTATAGGTTAGGAGAAAAATATTTTCATAAAGCCCAAATCAATCTATCCTAACACTAACACACAACGAGTAAGTTTCTTTTCACCAGGAAAGAACATTTAGGAGGGGCATTTCTTGCATAAACGTATAGCTAGTGCCACCAGAGTTGAGGTCACGCACACAAGGGCATGTCGTGTAATGACAGCAGGATTTTGACATTTTATTCTTCTTTTATGCAATCAGTTATTTTTGTAGGTGTGTGTGTGTAATCATTCACTTCAACTCTCGTGGCACTATCCATAGCTATCATAAAGTGGTGTTGAGCAAATTAATTGTTTTTTAGTTAAAGGAACTAATAATTGCAACCCTAGACCAATTTTTATTCGTAGTAGTTGGTCATTGTCATCATTCAAAGTTTTGCGGAAAGTATGCACACGAATGATTTAAAAAAAATGCCAACATCTACTAGTTTGTTATTAGGAATGCCAATTTGGATACACAATTTATTTCAAAAAATCTTCAACTCTTTAATATTGTGAATCGCACATATTCCGAATTGTAAAACATCTTTGACACCTAGTTTGAAATAAGCTTGCTTCAATTGTGTCTTTAAGCTTAATTCTAATTCTGAATACCTTAACGGCAAAGTTGTAAACCAAACTAACGAAATCTAGAATTTATATCCCACCTACAAAAGCAAACGTTTCAATTGAGCCAGCATGCAAAATATAAAGCTAACATATTATACGGATGCGGTCTCGGCTACTTTAGACCGGGTTGAATGAGCGTCTTAGCTGACCAGTCAGATACCCGGTATTGTGCGTCAGTCTCATAGCACTCCGCAGACGTCCACTAAGGCGCCGCACTGACATCTCCAGTTATTTAAAGCTTCATTGTGCCACTGACCATCCAAACCCGAGATTCTGTGATAAGCATGGATTGTTTCGACTGATGATGTGTCACATTAGGTTTAAAAGTTGCAGCGAGATTTATATGGGGTACTTGGTCGCATACGGAATGATCTCTTTAAAGTGCTGGAGAGGATCCGTGCAAGTCAAATTATGTGATCCTTGTGCGTGCTTTGCTGAGCAGACTGCTTCCAGGTTTCATGACCATTGTGAAGGTCAACTTTTTGATACTCCCTACTGTCATGTATGGTGGGTAGTCTTAGTATTAGACATAAGAGGGTATGCGGAATAAAGTCAGTCGATATCAATGGTGGTTTGATTTCTATCGTATTCCCAAACATCTCACCTACTACAGGACGATTCTTTACATATGATGGGGACTTAACTCCAATCAGCTCAATTCATTATAAGTTATCGTTTCGTTGCAAGTAATTAGTGAGATTAGTGTTCTTTTGTTTTAAGTTTTTTTTTGTCGTGTGTGATGTAGTACACTTGAGTAATGTTCATTCAAAAAATCTGTATAAGTAGAGAGTTCCAAGCAAGTAAAAATCATCATCATCAACTGGAAAACGGTTGCCGTTGCTCGCAGGTCCTGCTATGTCGTCAATCGAAGATAATGGGAGGCCTGCCAACGTTTCGCCTTCCGGTTCGTGGTCGCCATACGAAAAATGTTCTCCGACAATTACCCGTTCTTCAAGCGATATGATCTGTATACTTATTACCACTTCAACTTGCATATTCTTCGAGCTACGTTGGTGATTTTAGTTATTAGGCGAATTTCTGTGTTACGGATCCTATCACGCAATCAAACTTTAAGCAATTAGCTCTCTCGATAGCTCATTAAAGAACTCGTACACATAGAAAAATAAAATAATGTCATTCAAAATAAAAACAAACAGAGCCGATACATCTCGTTAGGAACTTATTAGCTTCGCCCTCAATGAGTATACTTAATGTCAAATTAAGAAACAAAATAAACGAATATTTTATCTTGTTTGGCAACATCTCATCACTGAATTGATTTTACTGGCTCATTCATCAATCTCCTTGACTTATTGATTGATGATTGCGTATCTCATTGACGGAAAGTAATTAAAAATATATATCTGGGCACGTCGTGTTTCACACGTCACAATCGATAGTTATGAAATGACCATTATTCGAAGACCTTTGAAACATCTAGGCGCTTAAGTTGCTTTCGTAGATAATGTTCTGGTTAGTTAAGAGGTCTAGTTCTCTGGTTATATGCGAGTTGAAGTTATTATCTTACTATCAAGACAATCGCGCAGCTTGGGTTGGTAACATTTTGTTGTGTGACAGGTTATTTATTTTATTCGGGTCACAACGTGATTTTTTATAAGGTCGTGCGAGATTGGTCGCACTTTGCTAATAGGGTATTGGGCAAGTTCTCAAGTGTTGAGATTTACTTTGGAACGTCAAATTGTGTCATTTTTGGCTTTATCCTTGGTCTCATATTCATAAATTATTAGAACTAGGTAGGTATTGAATTTTTTAATTCAAATTCAAAAATAAAAAAAAAACCCTTTTTTTCTGAGATTTCTCGAAAAATCCGTGGAAATTCCCAAATATTAAGTACAATGTGGGTTTCATTAGCGTTGCATAAAAAACACCTACGTCAAATTTCATTACTCAAATTTTGCGACTATCCCGATCCTATGATAATATCGGGATTAATATATGTATAGCTAGAAAATCTATATTAAAATTAACAAACAATATACATATACTACTTCCATTAAAACACAAAAAAAAACCTTTTCGGCAAAAGGCGACAGCTAAAAATCGTGCCATAGGCGCCGTTTTTTTTTTGTCGTCTGTCAATCGTGGTGTTCAAAAGATTAATACTTTCAGGATTTTTATAGTAGTAATTCCAAAGCTGTGATTACATTTTCAACCGACTTCAAAAAAGGAGGAGGTTCTCAATTCAGGTGTATGTTTTTTTTTTGTATGTTTGTTACGCGATAACTCCGCCAATTGCGGGGCGAATTTCAAAATTCGTTTTTAGTTCTAAGGAACATACTTCCGAGGTGGTCCCATTGACACTAAGTCAGGATCTGATGCTGAAATCCTAGATAAATCAAGGGCAACCCTCGAATTTTTAAAGCACACCTATAGCGATTTTGGCATTTTTAACACCAAGTCAAGTATTTGCTTTCAGAAAGTATCATTTGGTGAACTGGACCGGATGATGAAGACCGTAGGTACCGGTATTCTGTTATAATATAATATAACTATGCTCTGTTTGAGCTAAATGGAATCCTTGTGAGATGCACTTTGGCTACAAATCACAAAAAAGTATGTTTTTTTTTTTAATGGAACCGACTTCAAAAACCTTGAAAATAATTTTCTACTAGTTTGAAGTCGGTGCCTCAGCAGGAGCCAGCAGTATTGGTTAAAGCCAAATACCTACATATGTAGGTGAGGTATACGAGTATAGTTCCACTACAGCTGGCTGCTGGCATGCTGAGGCACCGACTTCAAACTAGTAGAAAATTATTTTCAATGTTTTTGAAGTCGGTTCCATTTTTTGTTAAAAAAATGGCATCTAAATTGTGATCAAAAACTTTTTTACATAGGTGTTCAATTAAACCAACTCAATCACGAAAGACGGATTCTCTGATACCCTTCGGGGAAGTTTAAAACAATGGCATTTTGCGTGATAAATCCCCAAGAGTCGTAATAATATACCCAGTCTTTGATTACAGTCGTTAGCATGTCAGTCCAAACGCATGAACTAAAGCCGACTGCTTACTTTAATTACTACGAGATAACCGCTGTCACGTCCAGCCCTATTGCCTTGCTAATTCAAAATGACGCATGTCTCTACAAAGTTACATCGACATACGCCATTTTGGATTCACCTAGCCTTGGTATCTTGTCACATCTGTGTGGAAACCGCATAGAGCTAAATGCTTTTAATTAGTTCAGTTTTTAGTACAGTTGCCAACACACCATTCGTGCATCTTATGTGACGTAATAAGGTTCACGAATGGTCAGTTAAGAATGTTAGCAAGTGTACTTTAATTATAATGATTGGGGGCTTATTATTTGTTAGATTATCTGAGTAATTAAAATTTTCCATGAATGAAAAACGTTTGTGTCCTTTGGTGAAGGTAGAAGGAAGGTAGGTGTCCTCGTGATGGTATGTCAGGTTCTCATAGTTAGACTCCATTCCCGTCTTTGAATTTCACACGTATGTACCAGTAATCATCATCATACCAGCCTATATACGTCTCACTGCTGGGCACAGGCCTCTTCCCAGAATGATCGCTAGGCCACCACTGCTTTCTATGGACCATTTTTTATGTACTAGTAGGTATAATTTGTGTTGCGTTTGACCGCTTTTTATTTTCAAAATTAACGAAGTCAAGTCATGAGAGGGTGTGAAAGTCAATGTTGTTACCTACTGCTAATTATTATTATTTTTCAATTTATTTTTAATCTGGGAAAAAAACTTGATGACTACCTACCTAACACTTATACTAAATTAATATTGCGTTTACATTAAAATGAGTTTTATGACGTTTTCACTTGATTTTAATGATGACATGACAATGACTGATATGACTATTACACGATAGTAGGGAACCATCGTGTACGAATCTGACTCACATTTTGACAGTTTTTTTACTATAAGACATTTAAGAAACGAGCAACTACCTCTTTAACTGGCAATAGCGACCTTTGTGAAATCTTTCACAATAAACGTCAATCATTTAGTTCCTTGAGAATCATTAACGTACCGCTGTCATTTTTATTGTTAATAGTTTCTTCAGCCAATCACAATCCAAGTGCTTGTCAGCAATGAAAGCCGCCAGTATATAAAAACAATCAATTACACTAATAAAGCATAACATATACCTGGCCACGGTTTCCATCGTCAGTGGACACAGCCAGATAACCATCGTTTCTGTTCCTAATTAGGAACAACTCGTGCAATTTATACGTTTGATAAAGTCCCAGTTCCAATTGCTCGTGCCTTTGAAGCAGATAAGGAATAATATAATCAGTAAGGCTGGGGCTGCAGTGACCAAAAAAACGCTAATTGAAAGAGGAACTTTACCTCTCTAATCCTATTAGCTATTTAATGTTCAATTATAGAACTTCTTTATAATAATTTAATAACAACGCAAGTGCAGCATGTAGGAAGTCCACCAGCGAGATAGACCTGGTTATAGCCGCGGGTTCACGGTGAATGCAAGCCGCTTCTAAAGCAACTGTAGGTAAATGGGGAGTCCTATGTCCAACAGTGGACGTCCTACGACGTGATGATGAATAACAATACCTTTTACTTACAATTTTATTGCGCGTCTTGATAACACTCATACTCATATTTCTTTTTAGGTAATATTGTTAAATAATACTTTATTAAATGTAATTTTGTTAGTGTTTAACCGTATTAATTAACAAATATGAAAAAAAATACATTAAAAGAATAATTTATTGAATCAGGCGTTACTTTGCGGAGGTCCATATCAATGAACTAAAAGAATTTCCTTGCTCACCCGCGACTTTACGATAGCTAAGCTTATGCAAAATATGCGTGTGCATGCAGTTCCGCCACCTCCACACTGTAAGAACACACACAAATCACACAAACCCATCTATCACCACCACCACACTACACTGACGCGTTTTGAACTCAACCAGAACTCATCTTCAGAGTGACACGACCGTACACCATGCTACCAGTTGTTAGACTAACGAACCACAACCACCGTTTTAACTTGTCACTGTAACTCCCCAAGTACCCACATACGTTTTACGAAACAAAACAAAACTACCCACAAATTATTAATAAATTTTTTAAACCGTCCTTCAAAACTACCTTGATTTTTATTTATTTACTGTCAAGGCATGTTTTATTAACTGCCATTGCTGAAATCAAGATCCAAGCCGTAGCAAGGGAGATGAAACTAAATTTACCTGCTCATTAATAATAGACCCCATACTGTTGTATCTAATTATCTCCATGCATTCTAAAATATCGAGACGAAACCCCTTGCCACAATAATACTGTGATTATAGCTCAACCTTTTTATGTTTAACAATTACATTTTTATAGAGGAAAACGAGTATAAGTTAATTATAACGTCAGTATAGATCGATAGGTACTAAATATTTCTTAAAAATAAAATAAGAATATATTTAAAAAAAAACGTCAATATCACATTTTTCAAAATGTTTATTTGCCCGAAATAGCCACACCCTTACCTACCACTAAACTGAGAATTAATTATGAAGGGAATCAGCGGCGATTGGTTCTGCCATTGACCGTGCAAGGAAATTGCTAAATCAATTTTAAATTAGCGACCGTTCCGTTTGTGATTTTAAGAAAAAACTGTTAGATGAAATTTTATTATTGTTCGTATTTTGTGTTAATTTGACTGGACTGGGATCAATTTTCAAAGAAATAAAACGTTTGTTCGGGACAATGTTGAACACAAAATAATTAAACAAAAAAAAAATATGGAACCGACTTCAAAAACCTTGAAAATAATTTTCTGCTAGATAGTTTAAAGTTGGTGACTTAACACGAGCCAGCAGGAGTGGAACTATAGTCGTTAGCCTTACCTACATATTATATATTGGGCTTCAATCACTCCTTCTGGCTCGTCCTGAGGCACCGACTTCAAACTAGTAGAAAATTATTTTCAAGGTTTTCGAAGTCGGTTCCATTTTTTGTTAAAATATTTTTCTTCATGATTTTAGTGATTTGTAGCCAAAGTGCATCTTACAACGATTCCATTACCTAAGTTCCAACACGGCATAATTTTATTATTTTATAACAGAGTACCTACGGTCTTCTTTATCAGGTCCAGTTCACAAAATGATACTTTCTGAATGTAATACATGGTGTTAAAAAAATATATTTTGAAAAATAAAAATCTTTGAAGCTGCGTTAGCATGTAGTTTTAATTTCCATTAACTTTTTCCATTGTGACATGAAAAATAATCATACATTTGTATGTGTATCGATTTCCCCACAATTGGCGGATTTATCGCGTAAAAAGCACACAAAAAAACAAACAGACGAATAGAGAACCTCCTCCTTTTTTGAAGTCCGTTGAAAAATAAAAATTGTGCATGTCACGAAATGATCCCAAATCAGCAAAATGCAGCGATGGTGTCTGTCATGTGATATTCCGGGATTTCTTCTTCTTCCTTAAATAAGTACGTACCTGGGCGAGCGAGCTTTGCTCAGGCTAAAACTCGATAATAAGCGTTTTTCTAGAAATAAGACCAAGCTATATAGATCGATTTGTCAACCCCGAAAAATCGTTGGAACCATTTCCGAGATTCTGATTATATATGTATACACAAGAATTGCTCGTTTAAAGGTATGAGATGGATAGATGTTGTTTTCACTGCTTCTATATATTACCTACTTATATCATGATCACAAAAAGACTAAATCGTTTCACCATTAACGAGTCGAGTCTTTAGTATCATTGTATGTAACTATGTAGCATAAATCTGAACATTGTTACTTACTACCCATAATAGACAAAAATTTATTACGCTTTTATTAGAAATATGTCATAAAACTGATCCCCCATACATTATTATTGAGCCGCAATAAAAAAGTTATTTGCCGAACAAAACGTAACGTCCTGGCTTTAAAGCTAAATCTATTCCGTTCTGAAATATGACCGCATGAAAATCGATACGAAAAAGATAAATAAAACATTGTATATGCCGTTAAACGGGATCGTAAACCTCCGGACCGGCCAAATGCTGGATTTTGCTCACGTTTCACAATCTCTTCAAGAGATAACGTCACATTTATTTACCAATACACGTAATAAAACGGTTACGTTTGTCCGTAAATGTAAATTTTCGGGAAAAGCTGAAAGTTTCGACAAAGTCCGTAGATCGGCTGAGGTTTATTAAAACCGTACTGTATTAATTTGTCACAACAACATCAAAAAATTTAAAACCATAGTTAATAAGTTTTTGTTAAAAAAATATTTTCAATACAAGCTTACCGGGCCGCCCATTGTTTACCTTGTAATTTTCTTTCTGTGTACCCGTTTTCTGTATTTCTGTTTTACTATACATATACTGTATACCTGTTTTCTATATTCTTTAAACTATTTGAGGTGTACGTACCTACAATAAAGAGTCAGAAAACCTGACTACGAAGCTTGAGGTTCCGGGTTCCGGGTTCGATTCCCGGCCGGGACATATATTTGTATTAATAATATGAATGTTTGTTCTCGGGTCTTCGATATTGTTTAATGTGTTTATATATACATATATAAGTATGTTTATCCGTTGCCTAGTATCCATAGTACAAGCTTTGCTTAGTTTAGGAATAGGTCAATTGGTGTCAAGTGTCCCATGATATTTATTTATTGTATTTTATTGTAAATTTTTTTTGCTTACTTTTAGTTGACTGTATCCCTTTTTGGTATCCTGCCGTGACACCAAGTAACATAGTTTTAGTGCTAGTTCTAGTCTTAGTTTTAGGTGGTACTTTTGGAGCCAAAATAAACTTTTCTTTCTTTCTTTCTCCTTCTATTATCATCTAAATTTTAAGTCGATGCCATTAACCGTTGAGGAGTCACTATCCTGCGCAGATGATCCTGGCTAAACCAACAATACATATAAGTATAACGATATTTTTGTTCAGAAGTGGGAATCTACTAATACTAGATTATACATAGCTATACCTATGTACAGATTTATACGGATTCCTCGGTACACGAGTCCAACTCGCACTTGGCCAGTTATTTGTTCTGTATACAGAAGAAGCTACGCATATCCTAGTGGAACATTTTATTCCAAGAAAAGGGATAAAACAGACCATATCGAAAATACAAACTGAGACATGGATGCACAGAAAAACCGGAAAAAGAGACTAGCACTGGGAATCGAACCCAGGTCCTCAGCAATCCGTGCTGCGTGCTATAAACCCCTACACCACTGCTGGACAGGAATCTAGACACGAACTTTTCCTATGCATATGCTCAGGTTGCTTATTTCTACTATGCCAATTAAGCAGCAGCACTAGCGACATCTATGTTGCGTCGACAGACGTCACATTCTTTCGGAACCAACCGCTCACCCAGACAAGAGATGTCGCTACTAAGCAATCAAATTATGATTGTTTTTTTTGGAGTCTTTTTGTATTTTTTAACTCCAAATTTGTTACTTTTACGGGTATCCCGTGAAACCATATTGAAAATACAAACCCGTTTTTCCGGTTTTTCTGTGCATCCATGTCTCAGTTTGCATTTTCGATATGGTTTCACGGGATACCCGTAAAAGTAACAAATTTAGAGTTGAAATCAAAAATACAAAAAGACTCAAAAAAAAAACAATCATAATAAAACAGACCGATAACATTTTGTCAAGATCCTTGAACTAATTTATGTAAATCTACTTTCGGTTTATTGTTTTCGTGGCGGTACAGCCGGAATTTCATTCAAAGTGGTTTTAGTCCAAAACTCGTCGAAGACAGGCGACAGGCTAGCAACCTGTCACTATTGTACCGTTTTTGTCAAACTTAAAACCTAAAATTGCTAAAAGTTGCTCCGAAGCGGTAACGTTTCGTGTGCTCTGCCTACCCCATTAGTATGTGTGTGTCGTCTAAGACACAGAATAGATAACTGAACAATACATAAAATATTTTTGTGTAATTATTAGCGACAAACACAGACACACAGACAGATTCGGATAACTACATAAATATAGAACATGACAATTATGTATGTAGGTATGTATGTAAACTCTTTATTGCACATAAAAATAAAAATACAAATACACAGAGAGGAGAACAAAGGCTCCAGTTGTTTCAGTTGGGAGCGGCAACCAACGTGAGCCCGCGGCTTTAACTGGTCATCCCTCCATCTCGTTGGTGGACGTCTTACGCTGCGCTTGCCGTTCCGCGGTCTCCACTCGAGAACTTTTTGGCCCCAACGGCCATCTGTTCTCCGTGCTATATAGCCTGCCCATTGCCACTTCAATAAGCTAATTCGTTTTGCTATCTCGGCGACCGTCTTTCTTCTACGTAAGTACCTATCTCCTCATTTCTGATTTGACAAAAATTTGATAAAATTTAATATAAAAGTAAAAAATTAGGCAGGATTAGTTCACAACAATGGTATTTTATCTTGTAGGTCAGCTTATCTCTTCTTTCTTCAAAATACAAATTGGATTGGACATTGAATGTTAATTTAAGGTAGGCTTCATTTCAAACAGTCCTAAAACTATACTAAAACAAATGAAAATCGTTTCAACGGCTCCCCAAACAATTTGCAGATCCTCTATTAAATTAGCATAATATTTACAAATATGCAGCCAGGTTTTAAGGCCCTGTATAAACTTCATACATATACAGAGTATATTTACGAGTATGAGTCCCGACATTAGGGGTGGCGCATATATGCAGGGTCAACGACCTGAGAGACGATGCGAAGTATCTTCCGGGTGATTTATATTCTTACACCTTTTTTAATATATTACGAATGTACGTGTAGGCAGAAGCTTCGCAGAAATTTTAAGATGAAAGGGTATACCATCAAAGAGAGATCTGTTTGGGTTAATATTTTCAGTACAAGAATTATTCAACTAATCCGTAACTTGTCATCAGCCAAAGAAGCCTCGTTTTTATATTTACGATAATACTAAACCAAGTCGATGAAAAAACGTTTCTTTGGTTTTTACTATTTTCTTTAAAGTAAGGAGGGTAGGGCCACATCATCAAGGCATTAACATAAACATTAAACGGCTGCGTCCTGCAGTAATTCGTCGTTGTGTTTTTACTCCAAAATATTTCTTCATTATTCTAAAATATTTGCTGAGTTTGTTCATGATCATCATCAGTTGGAAGACGTCCACTGATGAAAAAAGGCTTCCCCCTTAGAACGCCATGAACGACAAAACGCTACTTATATCCACCGGTTGCCCGCAACTCTCACGATGTCGTCAGTCCACCTAGTGGGAGGGCTGACAACGCTTCGTCTTCCGTTTCGTGGTAGCCACTCGAGGTCTTATCTCCCCTAACGGTTATCTGTTCCTCGAGAGATGTGAACCACCCACCACTTCAACTTGCATATTTTTCGAGCTATGAAAACTCGGTGACTTTAGGTCATTGTTTTCTGGTTTGTTCATTAACTAAAAAATGGATGTTAACGACCTAATATAATTAATAACGCTACGAATAAATATTTATTCTTAGTAATAACGTTAGCATTTGAATAATTTAATATTTTCCGGTAGTAGTTTCATTTAAAACATTACTATTTAGTCCTAGGATGACAGCTCCGAAAAAATTAAAATACTTATCTAAAATATTAATTTAGTAACACAGAAGTAACGTCAAAAATAATAATGATCTAAATAATTTGGGGTTATTGACTGAAATAATTTAGTTTCAGATAGACGAAGTTTTTCTTAGAATTATATTAAAACGAAAATAGCTTTTTAGGAAAAAAACTTAAAAACGTTTTGTGAAATTCTGCAGTGGTTTAATGGAGTCTAAAAATATTTATAAAATATTTGCGACAAAATAAAACAAAGAATATCAGGCACGTAAGATTTTAAAATAATTGATCTGAAAGGGATTCTAAGCACTTTCTTTTTAAACAAATTTACACAAGTAGATTAAAGGAATCTAGATTTTTATGTATTCTTTGCGTGTCTGGTGCCAGTATTTTTATTCCTCAAACAAATCTCAGCTTGTTGACCGTTAATATTTCTTTGCACCTTGCACGGTTCTTCAAAGCCAGACGCTATTCGTCTTTGCACGTGCATTGTAGGTACACCAAGACTCAAAATTTTGCACGCGAAATTTTGTATTATGCACTTTAGATGGAAATGTTTATAACGCATTGTTTTTCTTTTCTATTAGCTTGAGTTTTTTTGATTTCGTATCCGAAGAGAGACAAACGGAACTATATTACTGTTAACTTTCTAGAATTTAATAAAACTATAATTTTAATAAACTGTTTTTAAAATCAATCTGCAAAGAGTAAGCCTCTTTGTTTATATTTCATTGTATGGGGACCCGCTTTCATTATAGAAATAAATAAATAAAGACACTTGACATCAATTGACCTAGTCCCAAACTAAGCAAAGCTTGTACTATGGATACTAGGCAACGGGTAAACATACCTATATAGATAAATACATACTTAAATACATATTAAACATCCTAGACCCGAGAACAAACATTCGTATTATTCATACAAATACCTGCCCCGGCCGGGAATCGAACCCTGGACCTCAAGCTTCGTAGTCAGGTTCTTTAACCACTTGGCCACTTGGACGTGAATGTTATTTTATTTTTATTGCTGTGTAGTGCAATATAAATACATATTATTTGTAAATTTCAGCTGTCTACTTACAACAATTTTCAAGACACTGCACGTGACACACAGAAAGACGGATAGACCGACAAATGAACAGTAAAGTAATCTTATAAAGATTCCATCCTTCTTTTTGAGGAACAGAATCCTAGAAAGCCATAAAAATAAATATAGTATATAAACAGCTAAGTACCAAAGCGGTGTTACCTACTTCTTTCAGTGATCACGAAAGTGTAAAGAAATATAACATGCATTCCTACTGCAAAAATGCATGCAATAACGCCGACGTTCTCGCTTAACGCTTCGAATTCAATGCCATGCAATCTTGTACAACTTGAAAGATAAATAATAAAAATGTATTCGCATCCTGAACTTTCAAGAAAATCTAGCGCACTAACATGAGCAGTCTCTAATTTGAAGTGACTCCGGGTTGACTTTTTCATCGTTGTTACTGCAATATATTATAATTTTATACTAACTCGCTACTGGAAGAGATCCTTTTAAGGGATAATTTCGCCTTTGTACATCTTTTTCTCTTGTTAACTGTAATTTTCATACGCTTTATGTACAATAAAGAGTTGCAATACAATACAACATTCGCTAAACAGACATACTAAAACCTGCTGAGTCCACCATGGTACAATGTGTGACGCCTCAGATTGGAAGAATTAAGAGCACATTGTTAAGAAAGAAGTCGGATAATATCCAATAAGAAAGTCTTTGACCCACCAAACATCAGTTTCTATACCTCGTCTGCACAACTACGGCTATTTTGACAAGAGTTTCTGACGAAAAAGGAGAAGTGTAGCCTGATAATAGAAATAGATGATAGAAGTGAAGAAGCAGTTTTGTTAGTATGATTGATTTTTGGAGTCTTTTTGTATTTTTTATTTCAACTCCAAATTTGTTACTTTTACGGGTATCCCATGAAACCATATCGAAAATACAAACTGAGACATGGATGCACAGAAAAACCAGAAAAAGAGACCAGCGCTGGGAATCGAACCCAGGTCCTCAGCAATCCGTGCTGCGTGCTATAACCCCTACATCACCGCTGGACAGGAATCTAGACACGATTTTTTCCTATGCATACATATCTCAGGTTGCTTATTTCTACTAGGCTACTTATGCAGCAGCACTAGCGAAATTTATGTTCCGCTCTCATCGAGAGACGTCACACTCTTTCGGAACCAACCGCTCACCTAGACAAGAGAGAGTTTTGTTAGTTCCGCTGCGCGTTCAAAATCACAACACATCAATCTAGATACTTGAGTAAGATCACCAACTGTACTTAAATGCACGATGTATATTCGGCCACGTCAGTACTTCATCATTTACATGACAGGAAATAATATTGTGATTGTATTTAACGTCTTAACATGTTACAAATAAAATAACAATAAACTTTAGGGTGGTAAGGCAAATTTCTTGCTGTAAATACAATGTACTAAACGATCACATAAAAATATCGTACATTTTATCTTCAGGCCATACTCCCACTGCTAAACACAGGCTTCCTCTCAGATGAAAGAGGCTTTAATTGTATTTCCAAAGTGGAAAAAGCAAACTCCAGAAATATCAACGTGTTTAGAAACGTATACACTTATGAAAGTACGATATAGGTTTCGCACCGTTGGTTAAAAGTGTGCAATAGGTATTGTGAATAAAGGTTGAATGCAGCCCCTTTGACTAGAATTGCCTTTGCTCGTGGCAGGCTGTACTGGCTTCCACTTGGATTTAAATGGCTTCACAGAGTCGATTGTTTTGCTAACTGCCAATAGTCCCGCGATGTTTTAATAAAACCTTTATTATTTAAGCTCGGTGATATTGTTACTGAAATATTTATGCTCTAGGTCTAGGTCACAAAAGGTTTTGATCGTCTTTGAATGCCAAATGAAAGCGAAGCCTATCTCGTGTTTTAGTTCAATACGACATTTAATAATTACCGCCAAACACATCTTGACAATGGGCCACATATTACTCTGACACATGTGGGCATACTTAGATACAACAAATTGTCAGTAGTAGCCAACGTATGCATAAAGGGTGCCGTTTTAGCCCAAACGCTTATAATTATTTAAATTGGGGTGGGGCTTTGATTGCGAAGAAATTAAACAGCAACAATGCAAAAAAAACATTTACTAGTATTTATTTGTCATTATACAGAGTGGCCCATTTAGATCGGTCAGTATGGAAAAGTCTGAAACTATATAGTGTAGGTCATAAGCAATAAATGTCATAATAAAATGACTCATGAATAACACGATATCTAGAATGAATAAAATGCATTGTTTTATATTCTTTAATAATGTATTGTGTGTTTTCAAAATGTCCGGGTTCGATTCCCGAGTTGAGTACATTTTTTTTTAATGTATAAATGCAGTTTTTCTTGTTATTAAAATCGATGACATGGGTCCTAAAAACAGATCTTCGTATGTCTTATAGTTTCAGACTCTCCCATACTGACCGATCTAAACTGGCCTCCTCTATTGCTATTTTTACAGTAAGGAACTTATTACGTTTGCCTTGTTCTATCAATTTTGTATTAAAAAATACAGATTGCAAAAAAAATATATATATAATACACAGACTTCTATAGTTCATGGCTGTTGGCGCCTGGTTGCCTGGTCTAAGTAAAAAAAGATTTATGTACTAAAGCGTAAAAGGTCCTGTGCTATTCAACCTAGGTCCAGCACACATACGAATTTTATTAGCTTGAGAATTAAAAAACCTTTCTGGTCTACGCACCGACATCAAAATACAACTCTATCTTCAATAGCAACATGGTAATTGGCAAGGGAACCTTGGTCGTGCAGCTCGATTTTAACAAACTATGAAAAAAATACGTGAACACAGTCCACAGTTCCGCTAACGTGCGAGGTGCGAAAACCAGCGAAGCGGTAGTGTCAACTTTAATTGGTGCTGCTTGTCAGGCTGGGTTCGTGCTCGTGCACAACAGGCTTTATAAGCGAGCCGACTGACCGCGGATATGAAGATTGAAATCAATGAAGGTTTATAGATCTAGTGGTTAGAGATAATAGTAGTTATGTTTTAAAAGACGGAAAGCAGAAAAATCAGAAAAAACAAACCGGCAAAGAGCGAGTCGGACTCGCGCACCGAGGGTTCCGTACAAGTATTTTTATTATATGATGTAACTCAAAAATTTATGATTTTCGCAATTTTTCTTTATCTGTGCTATAAGACGTTGCTTCTTACCAAATTTCGAGATTATGAGTTCATTTTCATTTCAAAAAGATTTTTCGTCTTTTCTAGTTGGTTGTGTTACAATAGCTACCTTCATACCAAATTTCAACTTCTGAGTTCACAGAAAGTACCCTGTAGGTTTTGATTTCCTTGCGAGTTTCGAAAATTTGCGGAAATTTTGATTGCGTTGGTTTAGAAGTTTGATTTTTTCACAGCTCCAAGGGACAGTAGACTTGAATCTTTGCTATAAATTTCAGCTTGATACCTCCACGCGTTCCTGAGAAAAAGGGTCTTGACAGACGGACGGACGGACGGACATCAAAGTGATCCTATAAGGGTTCCGTTTTTTCTTCTCCGAGGTACGGAACCCTAAAAATATAATAACGTTTTTTATTTTGTTTTGATAGTGCCTTTATTGTCGTAGCAATTTGATTTCTATTTGTTAGGATAGGAAGTGACTCCAACGTTATTTTTAATTAATTAAAATAAAATACTATACTATATATTTCGATGTGTCTGTGGTAAACGACAGCTGTGGGCCTAGCAGCTCAATAGAGTAAATGTGTGAAATTCTAATATAGTAAAAAAAAAACTTAACAATATAAATTAAAATATTATTATAATGTGTATTTAAGAAACTAAGAATACGCAAAATCTACAACATGCTCTCTAACACTTACTGTTTAAGCCCCAGATCTGTATTCGTTGCAGAACTTTAGTTGATACGAATTTGGACTAAGTAAAGATTTATCATCAACACCGAATATTTTGTCTCTTGTATATTCCTAAGCCAACACCACGAATTTGAGCTCCTTTACCTATCATACCTAGATGTTATAGTAGTAGGTTGTATGGGTACCTCTCATAACGAAAAACATTCCCAAGATCTTTTTATGTTAACAACCTTCTTTTGTTTGACAATCTCCTTCACCTTGCGGGCCTGGCCTATTCGTTCCAAAACTTCGATTGGTAGTGAGTAGAGGTTTATTCACATTTCAAATGTCTCTATAAAAGTTTTCCGACATATTAGCAATTTGTTAGCTTTCTAAGTCCAAGGGTTTAGGCTGGTTGGTAATTAATGACTCATTTAGTCAGTTAGTACTCGTCATTACATGTACTGTTGCCATGATAATGTGGGCTATACAGCCAACTTATATTTTAGCCTCGTAGCTATTTTTGTATTTGATTTCACTTTGATTTGTTTTGTGTGACTTTCCGTAATTGCACTCTCCTGTGGCCCGTCGGAAGACCAGTGCTGGTTTTCAACCAGCGATATGCTGAGCCGGGACCTTTTTATAGCGGCAACATTTCCTATTGTTATTTTTACTTATTATGTGTCATTGCTGTTATAAATAAATTATTTTCTTTCTTCTTTCTTTCTTTCTTTCTTTCTTTTTACTTTCAAAACGAGAAGCTGTAGCTAGAAGCTAAATAACAATAACATAATAATAAAATCGCTGTAACTCAGACCACACTTTATTGCCATTTTTCGTTCAATATTGTGAGACTTGTTTGTTTTTCAATTGTACTTTAAACTAAGTCTAATTGGTTTGAACGCCGAGCTAACGTTATTTGGTCGAAATTGGTTGACCTTTTCGTATTATGAATTTTGTATAACTGGGAAAATTCTAAAATTTGTTCCCAAACTGTATTATTCTAATACAGATTAAGTAAATTATGATAAAAATTACAATCAGTAGGTAGTAGTTATAGTTAATTGGCATCATTATTAAGCTTGAATAATAAACCCTATTTTCAATGTTAGGTACCTTACTTAACTGAAAAATATCTACGAGTACGTAAATCCGAACAAAATTGATATTTCTTATTAAGCTACCTAATTACAACATATTTCCTATGGAACAATGATTACGAGATTACCCATGATTTTAAAGCGGTTAACATTTCATACATAGTTTAGATAAAACACCTTGCAAAATAAACAAGTGAAAATCGCTGCGAATATTTGCTGCTAACACTTAAATTTAAAACTGTTTTATCTGTTTTCCGATTATAATGGACCACTAAAATATTGAGTGTTGGCAGGTCACTCAGTTCCCGTAACTTTTTATTGAGAACTCGTTTAAAAAGTCGTGGATCCGATAGCTCTTTGTTTGCCATATGAACCTCTCTATATTAGCTTAACAACATTCAACTTAATGTTTCATAAACGGAAGAGAATTACGTAGCTTGTTGTCCAGGTTTTAAGGTTTATAAAAGTTTGTGGTAAAACGTAGTAAAATATAAAGAGATCAGTTGTTCGGTTTTAAACTGAGAGCCTGTGTGATGGTGGGAACACTGATTCTGTTCACAAATAATATTAAACAGTGTTGGTTGTATTGAAATTTATGCGCGCAAAATAATGGAGAAGCTATAAATTATTTATTTTCGATAAATGAAAAATACCTGGCAACAATGGAAACATTAACCTATTTACATGGTTCTGGAGTGGAGATGCCATTAATTGATTTATTGATTCAAATTGATATAACGTTAAATATAAAATACTGGTATGATTTATTATGTAACCTTTAAATGCAGCTCAGTATTTCTCAAGAAGTTGTCCCGTCATGAAATTGACAAGAAATCATTTTTGTCAAGAAATTATTAACTGCATAAAACATCTAAAATTACTTGACGTCAGGAAAACGTCACGAAATCTTGTGAAGAAACAATCATAATTTTGTAACTAGGTACATCGAAATTTTCTATTGGATCCAACAACAAAGATTATCTGACTTTTTATCACCTTTACCGCAAGGTTTTGTATATATTTAAACACAATATTACTTATTTTTTGTGTTGAAATAGCTTCAGGAAAATTAATTTATTATTTATATTAAATCTGACATGCCTGTATCCTCAATAATTAATAAATCAGGAAATACATATTTAGTAGTACTGAAATGTACAACTTTTTGAGAAATAGTCAGCTGCTTCTTTCATCAAACTTTGATATATTTTTTTACTACCCGAATTATTGAATTTACTAGTTACCACCTGCTGTAATGTCATCGAAACGTCAAGGTAATTCCAAGCGTGTTACACTTAATCAAGACTCAATGTACTTTAGAAATTAGTAGTGATTGGCATGGACGATGCAACACCACGAAAGTTTGAGTAGATTTGAGTGTTATACGTTTATATATAGACGTTTACATAATTCTCTACAGAAATACTGATGTGTGCTGAAGGACTTACGTTTTTATTTCAGTATAAAACATTAAGTTGCATCTATTATTATTTTGCACCCATGTTAAATGTGATGTTGTTTGAAATAATATTGCCTTTTTGTCTCGAGTTATAAATGAAATCACAAAAATGTACATACTACGGCAAGGCAAGTAGTCGGACAAATGAAAAAAGATTTGTTATTATTATATTAAATTTGATAAACCTCTTTTCATTTGTACCTACGACTACTTGCCTTGGCGAAGTAGGTACATTTTTGTGATTTCATTTATATCACGAGACAAAAAGGCAACTTTATCGCTTCAAAGAAATATCTGGGCAAACCCTGACAAAAAGAAACTTAAATTGTTATGTAATTTTAATAGATACAATGAGTAGTAGTAGTTCTAGTCTCGGCGTGAGCTGATACCGAGCGGTCGTGCACAATTCTGACATATTCCACAATTCTTTCGATAATATTGAATAAGTATTAATCTTTCGTGCACGCCTAGCCCACGGTCGGACTGCAACCGTGAGATATAATGAAAACTCAAAATTTACGGGTAGCTTTTGAATTATGCGCAACGTTCACTAGTGCACAATTTATTGTCCCTATCAACCAAGCTTTAAGCTATAAACTATTTTTAAACTGGTTACAAATCACCATTCCCATTCGGGTACGTACGTACTTCTCGCTATTTTCTATTGCGCAATAATTGCTTAAAAATTCCAATACTAAAAATAATAATCGAGTAGGTGTCAATACAATAGGAAAGCTTAAATCAGAAATTCATTTCACTTAACTGGTGCCTTTCATTCTATTGTTAACCGACAATTTGAAGTCCGATAACCATAATTGAAGGCTTCCTTCTGAAGTATCGATTATTCGGAAATATTTGACAAAAACACAGTAATTCAAGTTAAGTTTATGATGCTGTAATCACAGCTGGCGAGTTCGAACGCTCGCAACTTTCCTCGTAGTAGGAGGTGCGGTAGTAAAAATATATATCTTCATCTGGTTATTTAACGATAACAAAGATTTATTTTATTTTAGATTTATATGTTGTACTACCTGTTGCTTGCGTCTAAGTCTGCGAGGTAAAAAGTATCCTAAGTATATCCTCCTTCCGGGACTTAAACTATGTATCTTCAAACCAACTTCCGTCAAAATCGGTTTTGATGTTTTTGCACGATTGAGTAATGATCATCTTCACAAACTAGTATTATCAGGTAATTTTATTATGTGTGAGTTTACTGTAAAGTTTGCAGGTGTTTTTAACCCCCGACGCAAAAAGAGGGGTGTTATAAGTTTGACCGCTATGTGTGTCTGTGTGTCTGTCTGTGGCATCGTAGCTCTCTTAAACGGGTGGACCGATTTGAATGCGGTTTTTTTTATTTGAAAGCTGGTTTTCTAGCGATATAGCAGTATAAACTTCTCAATTTTTTAATGGGAAGGTTATTTTAGTCTATGTCCAACAATACAAAGTTGCCTTGGTGGTTGCTAAAAATTCTTAAAGCCCCGAATTTACCCCATTGCATTTAATAAATGCAAATTGAACTATGAGGCTATATATTTCTTTCACCGTCTCTTAGACTATCGTGGATAATTAGGTTTTTTAGAGCAGCCTCCAAGCGACATAAAAGTGAAATATTAGTCATTATAGGCATTTGCGCGGGTCGAGTCATCAGTCAGGAAGTTACTGTCGATGCCCTGCAATTTGCATCGCAAATCGCCGCTCTCGACGCATTCTTACGCGATACTTTTGTTATGATTACAAAATACGTAAGTAAAGTGTTGTTATACAAATTTTTTGCCGTAAGTATCCATTGTTTTATTATAACACGAGATTGCGTCAGTTTAACTGCTAATGCTTTTTGACGTAAGTTTCTCGACAACTTTCACGTAACATTTTCGTAATAACGGAATGATTAGTTGTTCTGCTCAGACTAATTAGGCTGTAAATATTAAAATTTGTTCGAATAGTGACAAATGACTAATTGGCTTAGTTCATTTCGTAATGTTTCGAAGTTGGCCGACTGTTGATTTAACAAAAGCAATTACTTGGCGTCGGTGACTTGTGCCGCGAGCATGGCCCTGGGGCGTCTTGACTATTCTTTAACATGACAGACGCCACTCCAGATTAATTAGACTCATTTATTGCGAGGGGAAGGCATCCGTGCCTTACGGTAGTGCCGTCATTTAGCAACGTGCTATGACGTTGGCTTTGGTAGAACCTAAATACATAGGAACTAGTAAAACTCATTATAAGTTGCTGGAACGTGCGACGTGCTGAATAAAAGTCACGGAAGCTGCTTCGAGTTGCTGCATATTTAAATTCAATTTAAAGTCGTTATTCTGTATAAAAAGTGAACCAGTAGAATTATAAATCACTTTATTAAAAAAAGCAAAGTAAGTATTATACTTGTCTGCAAATTTTACTCGTTTCTTAACATAAAGATGTACCCATATTTTATGTAGCTTTTTCAGAATATCACGTTTTTTGGCATAAAATAAAGTAGCTTTAGAGCGTAATTGCTACAATTTCCCGGCGTAATATGAAAAATTCCTCAAATGCATGTGGCACATAAATTTCATGGGGAAGGTTTATACGAGTCATAATACCGGTTTCATTGAGTCAGACAAATATTCATATTAAAGGGAATATTACGAAAATATAGTGCGTGCTGTGTGTGCAAACCGAGGTAAGTGCTTTGTGGTATGGAAAAATGCTGAATATTTAGCACCCTCTTTACTGATTTGAGTTATTTATTGGCAGTGGCACGAACAATATTCGTGCGAGGTTTTGTTAAGGATTCTGGACATTATTATTGGTATAATTGGACATGAACTACTTTTTAAATTTGCCGACACACCATGTTGATTGTAGAGTTTAATTTAGTCGCAAAAATTACCTCGAAGGGATTAGATAAATTAATTTCCTGTAGAGCTAGGGACCCTCACTGCATATTATCTTAATGTTGATTGACTTTGTATTCTATAGCTGACATTACTTATTTACACTATTACGAGTATACAGAATCCCCATCATAACTCCTCTGTTAACCCATCATCTCTGTCTCAGACTGAACAAATACCTACGTTAGCTACCAGGCAACAATGGATCTCGCAAGACTTATTAAATTAACAGGCGATACTTTAATTTCGTGTAAATTCGCGCGTTACGGGATCCTCCCGCGCCTTTGAACAGACGTGATGTGGAGGAACTGCCGTGTGCGACTGGAACTTAGATAATATTGAAGTGGTTTAGTTATATGCTAGTTATTTTGTTTGCCGAAGTGATCCAACCTGCAATGGGCCTGCGTTGGAACTACACTACTACAATGCAACCACACTGATGCGTCTCGAATTCAGCCAGAATCATCCTCAGAGAGAATATTGTTATGCTATCGTATTTATCTTGCTTTCCCTACTAGTTTATTGAAAATCGAAAATACAAACTAAAACATAGATGCACAGAAAAACCAGAAAAAGAGACCAGCGCTGAGAATCGAACCCAGGTCCTCAGCATTCCGTGCTGCGTGCCATACCCCTTCTAAAATACTAATCTTGTTTTTCTTCTTTCTTTTTATTTTAAGTTTTTTTGACAGTCGGTTTTTTTTTCAATTAGTTTGTCAGTCACATCCAGTATAGCATCATATCCGTCCTTGTAAGTCACGTATATTGCGGGGAGGTGTATCCTCATTTTGGAGTCATTACACGAAATAGTATCACCGTATAAAGTCCCTAGGGAGGAGGGAGTGACTCTGCGCAGGTTGTTTGTTTATGCCCTCCCATATATATTTCGGTTAATTAAGTTTTTGTGTGGTTTGCGGATAAGTAGCTTCTAGGGGAAGAGTGATGGTGATAATTACGTTATGGTGATAGTAATGGGGAAATTAGACTTTATAAGTGGGATTTATCTATTATTATTGTCACCGCTAAGAGCTCTCCGGAATGGAGGGTGGGGCTCGAGATTATTGTTGTGGTTGTTTTACTGACTATTAAAATATATGTTGCTTCAACTGCCACGTTGAACTTGAAATAAAAAAATAGCATTGTTTTGTTGTGAAGAAATTTTTTTCAAGCCCATTTGCTAAGAAAAATGAAACCCTCGCTAGTGGTAGCATAATGGCCATAATAATAATATTTGGAGCTTAAGAAAAACCTGATTTATTATTTATTGAAAACTAGCTGCTCAAACCGGCTCCTCACAGGTGTAAATGTATTAATGAAGAAGTTAGACTGACTCCTATCTTGTGAATTATTATTTAGTGCAGTGGTACCATGAGAAAAGACAATTCCTTTTCGACCCACTGGTGGAACAAGTTGGTGGTACTACGAGGAATAAGGGAAATCTTTTCATACAAACCTTGTCCTGCAAATTACGAATAAAATACAAAATAATAGTCAAATATGTAAGTATGGCCGGCATTCGAAAATTGATTTTTATTTGTACAAGTGAATGTGTTCGTAAGTTAAAATACATTCTTATACATTAAGTTTGTTTATCTTACTAGTGAGCTCTAATGATTCCTCTCGTATAATTTCGAAGTGTTATTGGCAAAAATTCCTTCACCTACTTACTAAGGAAATTACCGGGTTTCCTGTAACAGATTGAACATCAAAGCAGCCTTAATTAAGCCTTAGGAGGACCATAAATAGCTACCAAAGTAACACTGAAATATTTACTTAGTCCGTTTTAATTGAGTGAAACGAAATTTCTTATGGTCGCTTTGAAGTCGAAATATCGTGATAAACAACCAGTTCAAATTAATTAATTATGATTTAGTGGAACAATGTACAGGTAGAGTAGATATTGGTGTTTGAATTTATGGCAAACTAAACGTTGTCAGCAATTTTATCTGCGCTCTTAGATACTGCAATCTGCTGGGACAAGAAATAATTTTGTTATTTATATGTAGGTAGTAGTTCTAGAAATTATTTCTTAATTAAAAAACACAATAAGGTCGCGGCAGTAATAAATACTTTAAACTTCTTACATTGATTAGGATGTTAAATACCTACCGATTTCAACCAATAAGTTGATTACTGGATATTGTCTATAAAATAAAACTGAAACAAAGTAAGTTACATCAATCCTACTAAATTGGATCGATGTCGATTTCGGAAACCTACAAAAGTTTTCTCGCTGTTAAATCTTCGAAGCAGTTTTATGAGATCATACTTTTGTACGAATCACCACGAACGCCTGGCAAAGGCTGAATATTGGAGTTGCTCTCAAAGGCAACCATTCAAGCGAGAAATCCCCTCCAACTAAGTTGCCACTCATAACTAGAAGATATGCATATAAGATTCGAATCTGTCTGTATCTAACAGCCAGAGGCATTCGGAATTTTATTAAAACTTTGCCCCTTTGAGATAACTTCTGTTTGATAGAAACCAGGGGCGGGGTGGGTGGCCCTTCTCCCCCGACAATTAATGCCGCCATTTACGAAATTTTATTTCATTTGCGAACGCGAACTCCCGTTATTTGATTATTAATAAAATGAGTTTATTTTGTTGCCATTTGCATAATTATCTCATTTTCACTTTCGCCTACTGAATTCGATAAAAGTCCACGCTGAAATCTCTTAAAAAGAAATTAAACTTGCGTTTTGCTATGGCGAAGAGTTTTTGTATTTCCCTTGGAATTTATTATTGGAGCATTTGCCAGATAAAATTATCTATCCTGTTACTCTGTTGCTTATGATAATTTACGATGAAATTAACATATTTATAACTCGGCGTCACAAAACATAAGAATCCAATTTCAGAGGCAGGCGTCTTTTTTATAAAGGTACTCGTAAATGCGAAAGTTTGTAAGTCTGTTTGTTACGCCTTCACGTCGAAACCGCTGGAACGATTCAGATAAAATTCGGTATATATTGGTATTTGGTAGTTTGAGTCCCGGAGAAGGACGCAGGATAGTTTTCATCCCGGAAAATTGTATAGTTCCCGCGGACGAACTATACGAAGATGGAATGGTGGGTAACAGCTAGTTTGTTAATAAATTTTGTTGCCAAGCCGGGGGAGTTGTGGTTTTTTCAGCTCTTGTGGCATTAAAGTTATTCTCACGGTAGATATGTAAAATAACAAATGATAAGTCATAAATTCTATAGCAAATTATGCATTATTGCAGCTTCTGTACTCCGAAATCCCTAATGTTACCGTAAAAGCTCTATTATGTTCATATTTGGAGCAATGCGGGCAGACATTGCTTTGTTAGAAACCCTTACATGGTATAATACGGAATGCCGTTGAACAATATTTCGCAATGCAAGCGAAACTTGGACGTATACCTATAGGTAAATAAGCAAAGTATTTCTATGACCAGGTGAATTGTTATGGATTTTGTATCTTCAATAGACATGTATTCTCAATACTTAGAAAATAATTTACAATAAATCACGTACACATAAGAACTTTATGACTGAATATTTGTTATCATGTGCAACATTTTTTTACTGTGTCACAAATAATCGTGTACGAGTATAGCTGAAAGATCGTTTCCCGGTACTAGCGTACTAAAGTACCGGCTTATAACAGGGCCATGTTTTTATACCGTTTATTGAAACAAATACATATTTATTATTGATCAGCCCAAATCAAAAATGTCTTTATATTCAACGCGAATGAGATTTCGTGGGTGTAAATTTCAGTGGCAGTATTACAATGTTTTAATACTACCCTTTCGAACCCAGCCGTTACGATCGTGCGGGTTAATTACATTTGAATTTAAATTTGACATGGATTGTACATAAGGTCCACTGTCATAACTCTTGCATTTGAATTTTGAACTTGACATAAAGTCCATTGTCGTAATTCTTTTCATACTTGGCCGGGTTCGAAAGGGCTATATTTCATTCTACTCGTGACCACGGCCACAGCTTTCTCGATTGCATACACCATCTCTCATCCTATACCGTGAGTGAGAAAGAACTACTGAAACGACTGTGATTGTGCGTTAGAAAATACTCTTCTTGGTCACGTAATTCAATAATGTAATCATTCTAAACAGTATTTCTAGGGTTCCATACGCAAAGGGTAAAAACGGAAACCCTATTATCTACCAAGACTTTATATATCAAGATGCAACCTTTACAAATATTCTAGCATTATTAATTTATCATTGAATAACGTCAATGAATTATACATCCAATTGATCAGATATTAGTTCACATTTATAACAAATAGAAACGTTTACTGCACTTTATGGATACAGCAAGCCGATCTGATAACAATTCCGTGAACCGGTTAGACTGTTGTATGAATTAGATACGACGGGATATTTTGCAACTGTACCACCTGTGATCAATTGGTGCAAGTCACTAGACGCCAGCGGAAAGGAGCTTCATCTTAGCGTAATATAACCTAACCAACTAAAATTTGGAAAACCCCCAACTTTGTCACTTCAAAGTTCTATCTCAAAAATATTTTGATGAAACTTGTCTAAGAACCATCGCTAGAAAACTTGATTTTAAATAAAAAAACCGCATTAAAATCGGTCCACCCGTTTAAGAGCTACGGTGCCACAGACAGACAAATACACACACACACAGACACACATAGCGGTCAAACTTATAACACCCCTTTTTTGCGTAGGGGGTTAAAAACAAAAGTTGACATTGACTAAATTCATCAATGCTCAACACCCTTGCATTCCCAAGTAACATAAAAAGCTGTATAAAAGGGATCCCCTTCAATCGCATATTTTTTTAGACTATTATTGTTTCTCATAATTGATTTGTCATAATTTGTATCGGCATAATAGTACTGTCGCATCTTAATACTTTGGCCTACTACTTTTTTGGCATATTAAGCTATTAGAATAATTTCAGTTGGACTAATTTGTATTAGACTAATACACATTATGCATATTGTTTGGGCTATTGATTATTTGTTATAAATGAACAACAAAATATTAGGTTAGGTTAGGTCACGTTAGGTACATTAGGTTAGGTTAGTATGATATCCAGGTGCGAAGCGCCCAAGCAACGCAGAAATAGGAGGTCCGCTTCGCGGACCTCCGTCGACCTCGCCTTAGTTCCTAAATATATATGACCACAAAACTAACCTTTTCTCTTAGTGCATCAGGCTCGTGATTGTGGTTATGCACTTTGTAATTATGCAAATTTATTATTATTACTTTTTGTATTTATGCTATTTGACGTTAGTCTTCATGAAGATGATGCTTTCTGTATTTATGCGTAAAAAAATATGCATAATGATGAGTATGCACATCGCTAATTCGGCTAAAAGCAATTATGCGTAACAATGATATTACAAATAATTTTATGCCATCCAATAGAGAACCGTATTAAAGCTGTATTTGAGTTAATTTTTGTACTTACTTAAAGCTGCATATTGAGTCTGTAAAAAGGCCACATAAGCACTTATACAGACTTTTTGAGTGCAAATAGGTTCCATCTTATACAGCTTTTCGCATTTGTAGAGCTGCATAGTAGCTGTAGAAGCAATACAAGAGCTGTATAGTAAGATTGGTTTTTTGGAATCTTTTTGTATTTTTTTATTTCAATTCCAAATTTTTTGTTACTTTTACGGTCATCCCGTAACACCTATATCGAAAATACAAACTGAAATATAGATGCACAGAAAAACCAGAAAAAATAAGTATTGGATAAAATAAGTATTGGATTGGTTGGATTTTCCAGCGGTGGTGTAGCGGTATAGCACACGGCACGGAATGCCGAGGACCTGGGTTCGATTCCCAGCGCTAGTATTATTTTTCTGGTTTTTCTATCTATGTTTCAGTTTGTATTTTCGATATAGCTGTATAGTAGTTTAAATAAAAACTGGCCAACTATGTGTCAGGCCACGCGCAGTTAAGGGTTCCCTAGTCCCTACTATGTGAATATTGTAAAACCTACTTATTGTTTTCCTTTTAAATTCATTATTCTGAACTAACATAAAGGTTTTTTAGATTTTTAAAAGTCAACGTTTTATTAAAAAGAAAACTTTTATGTTATTCCTAATTTAAAGATTAACTTTTACTTGTTTTTTTTTAATCTTGCGCCGACATCACGATACTCGACAGTACTGGGCCGATTATTTAAATAACTCGATAGTTGTAAGACTTGAAATTGTCTCAACGTATTTCACAAGCCTACGACACCTGGTCTGGTGTTAGATTGGTTTTGTTTACGAGAAACATAGCAGTTTAATTGACAATGTTTCTTTATTACACTACTAATATTACGTTAGTTTTCATTGGTAATAAACACCAGTCAAGTGTGAGTCGAACTTGCGTGCGTATGAACGGTATCTACTATTCTAATGAACGAGTTTTGTGCAATACGATCGACCGAGTGTAGTTGAAGAAGCAAAGGCACCAGGAGCAGCCATGAGGGTATTCATTAGGGCTACTACTTTTTGATAGTGGTACACGGAAAAAAGGATGTCTTAGATTAAGACAATATACCTTGGTCAAGACAATAATATTTCGTATATAGCCAGACGCCATATTGTATTGAATGAAGACAAATATTGCCTTGGGTTAAAACTATTATCTTACTTAAAAAAAAAAATTACTTGGATTTAAACAATATTCCTGAGACTATGAATATTTCTTGGTCAAAGAATTCCTTTTTTTTACAAGACGTATTCCAAATTAGTATTTCAACAACATTTGATAGTTCAACAACTCGTTTCTTGTGAAAACTCTGGCCATTAATTTGGGCATCAAAGTTGGGACTAAACCAACTAAGTCACATTCTATGGTCTTCACACACATCTTGCCAGTAGCCTGGACCATGAATCTCCAGGGCCCTAGCATCCAGAACCCTGCGACCCTGCCTGAACTCCTGGGAGCCACCTTCAAACGCCAGCAGCGCGCACTTTGGTGCCAAAAATACAGGATAGTGTATGTCCGGCAAAAGTGTATCTCACTCACAATTCACATACATTATTTTACCCTACGACTCTCTACGAGTCTCTTGTTTGTCCACCTAATCTCTAATTTAAATCCTCAAGAAGACATTTAACGACGGCAAGTGGCCAAAGCGGTGGCGGTGGTGGCATTAGGTAGGTATTCCTATTGCAAGTAGCTACGAGTATTGTTTATTACTTGAGAGCGATCTTACATTAACTAATTCAATATCGGTTCCGATATTAGTGCAAGAAAACGTTTAAAATTAGATCCGATACCATATCAGACAATCTGAACAAGTAGGTGCACAAATCAAACATTTTATTTAGCTCGATATGCAATCTAAATCCACATCCAATAATGATATCAGATCAGATATTATGAAAACGCTCTGACTCTATCACAACTTTTAGATCGTCGGGTTAAACATCTATAAACTTTATTAAATAGAGATTGGTTTTTTGGAATCTTTTTTAAGAACAATGGAAAATTTATTTAAGAATATAAACTTATAGAAAAATAAATACTACTAACTAATAAATCTACTAGCTAACTTAAATAAAATATTTTTCTGGTTTTCTGTGCATCTATATTTCAGTTTGTATTTTCAATTTATTAAATAGGCTAGGCTAGACTCAAATGGTAATTTAAACGTAATTGTTAAGATATTTAAAGGTGCCCTATTGTATCGAAGCCTTGATGGCCGAGTGGTTTGACCTATGGCCTCTCAAGCAGAGGATCGTGGGTTCAAACCCCGGCTCGCACCTCTGAGTTTTTCGAAATTCATGTGCGGAATTACATTTGACATTTACCACGAGCTTTACGGTGAAGGAAAACATCGTGAGGAAACCTGCACAAACCTGCGAAGCAATTCAATGGTGTGTGTGAAGTTCCCAATACGCACTGGGCCCGCGTGGGAACTACTGCCCAAGCCCTCTCATTCTGAGGGGAGGCCTGTGCCCTGCAGTGGGACGTATATAGGCTGGGATGATTGTATCGATTATGTATTGTAGTTGGCAAACATCCAGTTAGGTAATATATCAGGAATTCAGAACGCGACTCTGGAGCCTATCAGTTGTCACTCGAATGCGTCGCTGCTGGATATGAAGTCATCGTTTACCAAATCTGCTGGATTTGAATGATTTCTGTGTTAGAAAAAACACATTGTGACTCATTCGAAAACAAGTGAATTATGTAAGTGGCATTTTTGATCCAAAATTGTAGCTTTTACCTGTCGAAGGGCAATGGCTATTATTGCTGCCTGCTAATGTAATAAATAAATAAATATTTTGGGACACTTGACACCAATTGACCTAGTCCAAAACTAAGCAATGCTTGTACTATGGATCTAGGCAATGGATAAACATACTTATATAGATAAATACATACTTAAATACATATTAAACATCCAAGACCCGAGAACAAACATTCGTATTATTCATATACACGGCTAATTATTTGATTACCTCACTTATAATACTTATAAACGCTTTGTACGCTTCTATAAACTTAACATATGTATTACAATAAAGCAATTTTATATATTTTTTATAAATGTTAAAAATATTCCCTACACATATTTAGTAGAACATAAATGAGGGTGGCATATTTTTCATAACTGTCACATTTTTAAAGTGTAATGCAACATTTTTTATTCTTTTATGTCATACTCTAACAACCAGCATTATACGCTATTCTACCTTGTTTTTAACGTGTTTCCACCATTCAGTGTCAGTTGCTAAATATCGTGCCACTCACCTTTTCACTTTATGCCATAAACCACAACTCAATCCATGACAGCATAACATGGCGGCCCCATTAGTCAGCTTTGCACCTTACTACAGTTGCACAGATGTCATCTTGCCGCATGTCTTGTCGCAACGTCCATTAGAAATATCTGGCGTTCGTTACGAACACCGTGGTGATATTGAATCGCATTCACATTTAAATAGCCAGTAAACAGCGCTCCACTTTAATATTATCTATATGGGAACTTTAGATATAATTAAAATATATAGAGTGGTTAAAACCACCAATTATTGTTGTGAAAAACTCTCATTTTCAGGCTTAAAGGCTCGAATCCTAAAGACTCTCGGGGCTTAACGACTCAAAGCCCGCAAAGACAGTTTCTTGCATCCATAGACGTATGAAAAAAGCCAATTTAATTGTCAAATAATTATATAGTCGAGTCTTAATTAAAGACTCTGAAGTCTTAAGGGTTCGAGTCTTTAAGCCTTGAAATGAGCGTTATTTAAAACTCTACCACACGTACACACAATAAATACAAATTGTAACTACTTTTTTGTAGCTTCTAATTTACGTGTTAAGTATAAAGTTATAAGGGTAACGTAGGGTTTCGTGGGGAGATCATTGGAGCAAAGGCAAAACAGAAAATTTCGAATAGGTGGAGAGAGAAAGAAGAGGCCTATTTCCAGATGAGAAGAATTTTTAAATCCAGAAATTAATGGTAGGGTACAAAATCTAAAAATAAATAAACGTGATGCAATATCTCTATCTATGTATCTTTTATCGGAACTTGTTCTATCTAAACACTCTTAAAATGATGTTTTAAATTTTAAAAAAAACCACGTACGGTTATTGAAACATTATAATATCCACACAATCAAAAATAAGTCATTTAACTTTATAATTACACTAGCTTTTGTCCGTGACTTTGTCCGTACAGATGTATAATTTGTGTTGAACTTTCGTGAAATTAAACAATCATAGGGCTACTCCCCGGGGAACATAATAATTTTACAGGAAAAATAAAAAACACATTTTTACAATGTTATTTTTATCGGCAACGAAAGAATCACTCTAAATCAAATATACAAACCCCGTTATTCCTTTATAATATCATAGTATGTAGTTAGATTGTTATTTTTGGTTAACACAGCTCCTTATAAATAACCATCATTTAACCAAGCAAGGCGGAATGCTGCCGTAGGTTGTTAACCTGTCCCACGTTTACATCTGATACCCGATACGCCGTATCTCAGTGTATCGGCTACCTAATAACTAATGCCTCCGATATTATAATGAGAATCAGTATTGGTGAAATAATGTTATGTAAGACCGCCTACGATCAAATAGCTAAAGAATGTTAAGACAACAATTTATTACCCGGTGTATCTACTGGTCTTAATTAGCAAAGAATCTGTACCATTTAGACGAAAGTTAAATATGTTTCGAAATTATAGATATTTTTAAAGTTCCGTGTTTATAAAAGCGTAACTGGAAAGTCGCACTATCGCTTGAAATCGACGTTTCGCACCGCTACTAGTCTAACTGTAGTCTGACAATACTAGTAAAAAAACTTAAGGCAACAACAAAATTAAAAAGTAGGCATACACTCTTAGAGTCGTTTTGCACAAGACGATATAAAATATTAGGAAATTGACGAACGGTCAACTAACATTTTGGTCATTATTGAAATATTCAAGCATCTTACGTCAAAACTGTGATAATTACAATGAAAATGGCGCCGTTAAGTTTTTACGTCATACCTAGAAGTGTATTTCTTTTTTTCCTTTTAAGAATTGAATTGAATTGAATTGAAGTGTATTTCTTTTTCAAGCATGCAAAACCAACTAACAAGGTGAACAAGCTTAGAAAAGCAGTACAATTACAGCACAGCTGGAACAAAAGGCAATGATTAAACCATCTTAACGGCCGCTAACCGGGTATAAAGTAAGTACATTCAATCTCATTCAATGCCAAATAAAGCGTTAAGTTACAAACTTTTAATTAAAAAGGGGTAATTATATACGGTCAGTGAATATGATAATTAATCCAGGGGTTAATTCCTTAAAACACTTCCATTGTTCGAACGCAGTAAAAATCTTTCCCATTGCGGCTACATTTGTATGGAAATGCAAGTTGATTGATTTAAGAGAAGTAGATTCCGTATTTTACTATGCCTCGACCGACAGCTTTAATCAGAAAATAGTTAATGTTTTACAGTATGTCTGTTTATTTTATATTGAATATAAAAAGAACCCGGCGATAGAGTTTTTAAAACTAAGTTCGGTCTAGCAACGCATATTAGGAATCACTTTAGGAAATAATTCAAAAGTTTTTTAGTGTACCTACGTAAATTATACAAAATAAATAGATATTATATTGTTTTTAGCCAAGGCCGCTGTCATTATTGCAAACAAAACATATCAACGTAATTTGGGGTAAAAATAACAACAAAATGGACAACTAAGATAATAATATCTTAATTTTGTGCTATTAATATCACATTATATGTAAGCAGCTAATATATTATATTTATTAATTAGACCATCTAAGTACGCAAGTGTAATAAAATATTATTTATATTTTTTAAACGATCTGATTTTACAAACGTCTGTCCCATACAATCCTTAAGCCCAGTTTAAACCTGCGAGCTGCGAGAAAAATCATGCAAGTAGCATTGCATTGCTGCGCTCGATTGACCACTTCAAAGTCGTTACCTTTTACAATCTTGCAATGTAATACAACTTGCACTATTTTTATTGCAAGGTACGAGTAGATGCCAGAAAACGACGAGCAACGACAATATGTAAAACAATGATGATTACAGAACTTTCTACGAAGCTAATTAATACTCAATTAATGCCTTCAACCTATATTTTCCAATTCCATTTTTTATTGAAAGATCTAAGTACAAAATGTTAACAGTTATAAACTTTTATTTGTTAAAATCGTGCATGTATTCTCATTTAAGTGTTTTTTTTGTTTTGGTTGTTTATTGTTATAATTAAATTTTGTCGTATTTGCGTGTCTTTGTGAATGTGAATAAATGTCTTCTTTCTTTCTTCTTTATTTGTATATTATATTATAATATATTGTCTTTTTTTAATTACTCATACTTAACTTGTCTCAAGTTTAGTCCATCACAAATTGAAGAGCTGAATAGGTACTTAAGTTTACGTATGCATTGTTAGAGGTCCCTTCTATTTTAATCAATACGTAGCGTTCTTTACACCATTCTCGCCCTTTTTGTTACATTGAGACTACTTAAAAAATGCCAAAAAAATCATAAATAAAAAAAAGATTAAACCATAATCATTGATCTTTTAGAAAAAAGAACAAAATAATCAGACATCATCAACATCAATGGTATCACGTATTAACAGGAAGTAACGCAGCGATTAAACACAAAGACAGCTCCTAAATTCCGATATATGGATGCAACTGTATTCGGCGTAAAGGAGGTGGGCGTATCTGATCTAATTAATTCGACGTTGATTGATACTAATGTAGTTTGGGACGTCAAGCGGTGAATAATCGATTGTCACAACATGATATTATCGTAACGAAATCGATGAAGAGCCGGCATAAAAACATCCACACTTACACGTCTAAATACGTTAATGTGCCGGAGATATATCACTTAAAAGATTTTTGAAAAATGTCGCAACTTTTGTAAAAACTTCTGTTTGTTTTTAATTTTGCCAAATACATGTTATTTCTAAAGCGGAGAACGATTAAAAATTATTTTCAAGGTCGAACCAGAACGAGCAAGAAACGGAAAATTGGCGCGCATATTATCGTCCCTACCGCTGTACAAAATGTAGTTCTTTCTTAAATTCACCATACATTTCTTTTGTTTGTTTCTCTTTTTAATTTTTTTTGACCCGTGACCTGAACCTGTTTCTAATCCATCTTGATCATTCGATCTTATCAAATCGTAATTTTGACTATCGAGCACATTGACACGGTACAACGTTTCGTCATTTGATGTAAAGAAGAAGTTTTAAATCAATAAGATATTTTTATCTATTGAAACAAAACAAGAACTAACCTAACCATTTCTATTTAATAATATCAGAAAAATGTAAGGTTTCAGTGGGAAAAAAAATTATGACAAACGATGATTGGGACAAAAATTACGGTATGACTTGCGATGAGTATGCGAACTTTGGCACTCCCGTCAGAAGCAACTACTCTAAAAAACCGATTCTGAAAAAAAGGTTCACTAATAGAAAGCTACTTAGAGATGCGAGCTCTGGTTTGAACCCACGGTCCTCTGCTCGAGACGCCATAGTTCAAACCACCAGGCTACCACGGCTTTTTTTGTTTTATTTTTTATATGCGTAACTTGAAATTTCACAACGGCACGGCTTTTAGGTACGGCAGGTCACCCATGCGTTGGACGGACCAAGTTAAAGCTGCAATCAACGGTCCACTCCACGAGTGTTCGAGAAGGGCTGCAGTACGGGAGGAATTGCGACGGATTGTAAAGCTTGCCACCACCCCTGATGTGACGACCACGACCACTCTGCTAAGAGTGTGACGACCAAGAAGAAGAATTTGAAATTTAACATGAGCTTTAGGACGAAGAAAAACGTTGTGAGAAAACCTGAATACACGTGCAAAGCAAATTAATTTTATATACGAAGTTCTTAATTCATAGTGGACAAGCGTGTGATCTAAACAACTCATAATTTACATATAAATACAGCAGTATTAACTAGCACTTGTCAATGCAACAATAATAGGTGTTCTAAGAGGCTAATGTTCACAATTCTAAAGCCGTCTAGCTCCTTTAATAACCATTTCAATTAACTCATTGAGGCAGCAGTAAATTTGCTCGCCTATTCGATTTCATTTAGCGTAGGCAGTGGTGCCGTAAATTTAGATAGTTATTAGACTGGTTTGCCGCTACTAAATTACAGAAGCCTCTTATTGCAGTCGCTGGTACACTTCATAATTAACCACATGAAAAGGTAACGCTGTACCTGTGTAAGGGTGTGCCACGATGATCTGTTATAGTTGGACTTGATGTGTGTGAGTGAACTTATTAATGCGGCACTTTAGAGTTATGTACGGCAGCCAGATATGAGAAATGATAGATTAAAAAAAAGTGATATTAAATGTGTTACAAATGGATACACATTTTAGGTTCGTTATAGATGCATGACTTCTTTGAACTAATCAATCTTTAGTCAAGTCAAAAAGTTTTGGAAATAACAATTATTTGCGATAAATCTGTATATTTAGCATAACTTTTCCAATTGCAAGTTCTTTTTATAAAAGAAATATGCTTAATTTTTAAAAACTTTTATTAGGAGGCTCCACTACTTCCCGCAGTAAAGTTGTCTTTCCCAGGTTACTTTTAGATTTAAATCATCTCGTCAAGTAACACAAAGTCGCAATCAAAAATTAAAGCGATACCTACATTGCAATAATCTACAAAATAAACACCAATAAAACCACATCGTATCCGTTGTTGGAAAACAAACAGCTTCCGCGCCGTGCATATCGTTATCCAAACACTTGAAATTCTAAAACATGGTGGCGCACCATTACTAAAAATAACACAGAGTCATGAAATCTAAACACCATAATCGATGTTCACCAATAGTATGTTGACATCATGATTGTATGCTGACCGTATTGGGCAAATATTGATAGAGATATGGAATATTGTTTATTTTGCTGTAATAGGATCTGAGTTATTATTATGCAGTTTTTATTAAAAGCAGAAACATTTGAAGAACAAATAAAAGATATAAAAATACAATGGCAATCCCCAAAAAATTGTAATGGTTCTGTCCATCGGAGGACTATTTTGCCAATGTCTTGTAGGTTTTCTATAGAGGGTTTTGCCGTGGTACGGTAAAAAACTCTAGAACACGAAATATGCGACAGCGCGATCTCGATGCAAAGCTAAAAATAAATAGGAAAGCACAATAAAAATACGAGTATGAAATATATTTGTATGAGTACCGTATGATGGTTTCTAACAGAGACAGAGAAATCGAATATTTATAGGTTTTAAGAATCAAAACTCTTTTCCAATTTCGTTAAACCAGGTACATAAATAAATTGTTTTAGTTTATTAAGTAGGACGCTGGCAACATAGTATAAGACATTTTTACCAACACTGTGTCTTCACAAACTGCAGCTCTTAACACTTAAGAGTTTTAAATTTAACACCCAAACTTAGTCTTACGGAGGCGACATAAAACTCAAAGCTACAATGTCATCCGACGGGTATTATGCAAAACAATTTTTCGCTGCGCCATTTCATGGGCAAACTGAGCAAAATTTCAGAGCATTAAAGTATGAAGGTTAAACAGATGTTGCTTGGTACCATCTGCACATATTACGAGTTCTAGGGTTAGGCGGGGTTTTATAATCAAGTCTATCTGTAGGATAAATATAAATAAATAAATAAATATCACAGGACAATTCACACCAATTGACCTAGTCCCAAAGCAAGCTTAGCAAAGCTTGTGTTATGGGTACTAAGCAACGGACAAATATAATTATATAGATAGGTACATACTTAAATGCATATTAAACACCCAAGACCCGAGAACAAACATTTGTACTTTTCATACAAATATCTGCCCCGACACGGGAATCGAACCCGGGACCTCAAGCTTCGTAGTCAGGCTCTCTAACCACTAGGCCATCTGGTCGTCAAAAAATCTGTAGGATACAACGAAGATCTCCATCTGTGTCAGCAAATCAGCGAAATAGATATAAGAGAAAAAGCATAAACCGGCCAAGAGCGCGTCGGACACGCCCAAGATAGGGTTCCGTAGCCATTAAAAAAATCGAGTAATATTATGTGCGTTATAACACAATTAAAACACCAGATTTTATTACCAGAAAAGGAATTTTCGTTTAAAGTATTTATTAAGCGTTATCTTTCCATATTTTTTGCATATTTTTTTGAAAAATGGTTTACAAGATAGAGGGGAGGGGGACACAATTTTTGCTACTTTGGGAGCGATTATTTCCGGAAATCTTCACTTAACCAAAAAAGTTTTTGAGAAACCTTACTATCTTTTCAAAAGAGCGGCTTTGACAAGACATCTGTACTCCAAATTTCATATATATATATCTTGTAGTTTTTGAGTAAAATGCCTGTGACATACGGACGGACAGACAGGCAGACGGACTTGAAGAAACTATAAGGGTTCCGTTTTGCCATTTTGGCTCCGGAACCCTAAAAATAGCTAAGCGAAGTGTTAGTAAGTTAGAATATCAGTCAAGCAAGAAATATGAAGTGATAGGTATGTCAAATATTGATGGCCACATTTTGAGCTTTGGTGTAGCATGGTGTCACAGGGCTCATGCACATTAATAACAAACTAGCTTTAGCCCGAGATTTTGGCTAGCGTGGAAAATAGAAGAGACACGTTTTCTGTTTTCGATCCCGTTTTGCGTTGTTGTTGTTCCATTAACGGCCAGTTCGCTGTTAACCGTATTATTATTAGCGTGTGACAAAACGTGCATCATGAGTGACATTGGTGATTTTAGTTGCGTAAACTGGAGCGGTGCCGTAGGCGGTCGCTCATTAGTGGACCAATTACCTTCTTCAAAATGTCCGATGATTACAGGCTGGGCACGCCGGGGGCCAGCCCATTCAACAGATGCCATGTTCTTTGTCCAATGATCGACAATTTTTCATTATGGTTTTCGGAATTTTTAGGTGTCTGAGGACAGATGATGATTGACAACGATACAATCCTTAAGTGGTTTTAAAACTGCTAAATTATCGAACCTGGTTTTAAAAAATTCTCCCTAAATTGGCACGTATATAAAAATATATAGCATGTTTTATATTCACTAAAGTTTTTACATACCTTAGTAGGTAACTTTGTTAGTATCCAGCAGTGAGAGTCTTCTCAAAGTTTGCCATAATTTACGATAGCAAACTGCACGGAGAACACGGAAATTCCCAAGTGTTTTTAAGATGGCATACTCCTAATTTCAGAAACTTGCTATGAGACTGCACTCTTGGCAAAACTTGCAGGTGTTTTCAGCACAACTTTGACACATTCATAGCTAAAATAGCTGTCACAAGTGGGTTGTAAGAGCTGGAATCGAACTAACTTTGTTGCGACATCTTCATTAGCAGTAGTAAGATTATATTAATGATCTTTAAACTGGTAGCTGTATTGATTACGTGGATAGAACCGTTCGATTGTTTGTGAACACCATTGACCTAAAATTGGACTCTCATCAAAACTTGCTCAATCTCTAATGAGTTAGTATAATTAATAGTTTCTCTATCAGATGCAACCTTCGTATCTTTATGAGCCAGTAGCGTAATCTTTTATCTTCGAACCTTCGAAAGTGAATTCGTTCGCGATATAATTATTAAACGAGTGACGTTCATACAAAGGAACGTACAATTTCGCCCTCATCAGGCCTCAATAAGTGGTTACGGAATAAAATTATGCGCACAGACTGTAATAAAAGATAATCTATTGCGTCATTAAAAGTAAAAGTTCTGATATGTGACTGTCATCAGACTGTTGAATCACAGAGGACTTGCATTTCAAATTTAATGTTAGTACCTTTTCAATTTAGGACGGCGTTATTTTTGACTGAATGAAAATAAAAGTCTTTTAAATAATAACCACGCACATGTCATAATTTGTATTCTGGGTGACCATTATTATTCGCGACTGTACAAGATCTTGTACAGTTGGTCGGTTGAGCCATTTTGAAACATTTTTTATAATTGTCGTTCCTCAGCAACCTGCTTATACGAGAAGATACCTAACTAACTATTGCCCGCGACTTAATCAGCATTGAATTCGTTTATCGCGCGCCTGCGGGTACCATGTTAAAACTATTTCATGTCCTACTCAGGTTCTCAATCTATCTTGATAACAAATTTAGTCGCGATCGATTGAGTACTTTAAGCATGAAAGCGTAACAAACAAACGAACATACACTTACTCGTATTTAATTTTATAATATTAGGAAGTAGTGGTACAATAAAATTATCATCATGACTCCTAGGCTCAGTGATTAGATAGTCAGTACTGTATACCATGTTTCTAATTACGTATCATTAGCGTTCAAAAAAACACGTTACTATATTGTCATAGGTGGATGAACTTTCTTCATTATCTACTGGAATTGTAGGAAATATTAGTAAGGATGTTTACTTGTGGAACCTATTTCTTAACTGGAATATTTAGTATTTGATTCGAGTTTGTAAGAAGAAGCACCGGCGTGGGTGTCCCACGTGTTCTTAATGCATCTGGAACTTTAATTAACTCTGTACCACTACCATGAGTTTACAGTGACCGTACTCGATAGCGACGGCGTAAATTATTTGTATGGAGAGTTGTACAGCGCCTCTACAAATAATTTACGTCGTCGCTATCGAGTACGGTCAGTGTAAACTCATGGTAGTGGCACTGGCCGTATTGATCTGTACCGTGATACTTACATCATTTTTTGCAGGTGGTAGGTCCTTGTGCAAAGTCCACCCGGATTGCTACCACTATCTTGCTCGCTAATCCTGCCGTCAAGCAGCAGTGCTTGCACTGTTGTGTTTCGGCGTGGAGATTAAGACAGCCGATAAAATTACTGGCACTTGAGGTATCCCATCTTAGGCCTCTAGGCTGGCAACGCATCTGCAATACCCCTGGTGTTGCAGATGTTTGTGCGCGGTGGTGATCTCTTACCACCAGGAGATACACTTGCTCGTTTTCCACCCAGCAGAATAAAAAAAAAATATATTCATCTGCTTAATCAAAAATGCGAATATTTATCTCAAATGGTCTATTGATTTTGCCATTGAAATTAAACAGTCTTATCAAAATATTAGCCAGTATTGGCTCTGTGCACGACATCAGCGCCACCTAGCGTCCGCAAGTTTGTCGGCTCTGAGATTCTGATGTTTTGAAATTTCATTGCGACATTGTGACAAAAATCAAAACCTATCACGTATTAATTTATAATACAAAATTACTGTGATACCGTGATTTAGGTGGACAAAGGGCTATGAATTCATTTTTGGTCATTAAAATTAAATGAGGTAAGTAAAATTTATTCAAAAAGTGTGTTTTATTTTGATTCTGTCAGGGTTTATTTACTTCATGTTTAGTCGTACTTTTATCGTAAAACAAAAAGATAAAGCTACTTTAATGGTTTCTTTAAATAGTAGTATACATATACGATACATTGATAAAAGTATTTAATTTTATTGAAAAAGGTAAATTCAAAGACTCCATTACTTTTAAAAGTCGCTGAACTAATGTTGTTTGGTTTGATGAGGACGATCTATATTTTAATTGTTTGCTCGTATTACAGGCCACACCCGGTATACCTACTCAGCTATTAAGGGCCTACAGTATCTCAATTTGCTTAATATGATCCTCTTAATTTATCAACATGACTGCAGCAATCCCTTGGAAACTTATATACAGCAAAGTTAAGGGCTAACTCTACTGACGTCCAGTGGCGAAAACACGATTCGGTAAAATTTTCTCGATAGAAAAAAATCGCAAAGTTGGCTCTAAATATAAAAATAAACGGCTAATATTCAAAAAATACTACGAATTACAACTTAAAACTTTGGATTACAATAGTACTAATGACAAGGTAGGTGATGGTAGCTGCACTTTTTTAATAAATGTATTGTATTCCCTGTAAAACAGAGATACCTAAACTACCGTACATAAAACCATTTTACCGCTGGCCGCTCCTGCTTCCCGGCCGGCCCCCTGGCCATTCTCGCTTTGGCTTTCGGACGGGTAGGCTGCGTCGCTTGCATTCAGCGCACACACGCACACATACAGGCTATACAGTAATTACTTTCCGCGTATAGTAATTATTTTACTAAGTAAAATTGTATCTGATTATAAATAATTATACTCGTCTATAATGTAAAAGTTACCAGGTAAGTAGTAGTTTTGTTATGTTACTGGATTTGGATTTTTCGTGAACTTGAGTGACTTTTCCGCGCCGTACATTTACGCGCGAGCTTGTGTGCGTGCTACGAGCGATGCGGTGCGGTGAGGCGGGGGCAAAATCGGGATTCGAGCTGAGGTAGTGCGCGCCCTTAAGGTGTGCTTCTCTAGAATTAGGCGATATGCTAAATTGACCGATCGCACTAGTTAAAATTCACGATATATTATATTTTATTATTTTCTTTCATTCCGGATAACTCACGTCACGTCTTAACTCGAGTTTAGCTCAACATGTTTTGCGCTTATTCGTAGCAGCCGCAGAATCGCGTTGCTCCGAGAAAAATCCGGATCCGGAAGAATGCGGATGCTGCAACACGCGCACTCTCTCCCCAAACATGTTAAGCTAAACTCGATTTAAGACGTGACGTGAGTTATCCGGAATGAAAGAAAAATAATTAAATATAATATATCGTGAATTTTAACTAGTGCGATCGGTCAATTTAGCTCTATTTCTAGAGAAGCACACCTTACCGTGAGTTTTCCGGATTTATTTCATTAAATATGAGTGAGTCTCACGTTAGTTTCATGTGAAATGCCACGATATATTGTAACAATACAAAAACCGGCCAAGAGCGTGTCGGACACGCCCGAAATAGGGTTCCGTAGCCACTCACGGGTTTACATTAAGAGGGGGGGGGGCGCTCGATTTTATTGAAAATTTGCACTTTAAAGTTGAATATTTCTCCTCATTAAAAAATGTTATTATAAAATTGACGACTTTTTAAACGACCAATTCTGACATAAATATCATGCATTAATGGACATTGTTATATATTCTTCATTTTTATTATTTTCTATTCGATATTGAAACGCTAAAATCTTTATTTATTTAATAATAGTAATTGATAATTGGTAATAGTAGTAAAAATTAACATCTAATATTAACATAAATTGTATTGACATTAAATTATTGATAAAGACAAATTAATGTGTAATTAATAATTGTTAGTTACTGACATTCTATACCCGAACAGGGTTTCATGTACTGACCATCTGTGTAACGACCATCTTTGTAAATGAACATGAATTTGAATGAATAAATGAATATTTCGCAAACAAATCACTGAATCGAAAAATCGTCTTAGCAAACCCCTAATGGTTTTAAAAGACCTATCCAACAATCCCCCACAATATACGGTTGGATGAGAAAAAAAAATCACCCCCACTTTACGTCTATCGGAGGTACCCTAAAAATATATTTTAATTTTTTTTTATTGTACTATTTTTTCGGCATAGTTTACATAATATGTATATCCGTGCAAAATTACAACTTTCTAGCATTGATAGTCCCTGAGCAAAGCCGCGGACGGACGGACAGACAGACAGACAGACAGACATGGCGAAACTATAAGGGTTCCGTTTTTGCCATTTTGGCTCCAGAACCCTAAAAAGGAGTGGGAGAGTGGGACTATTTGGATAATAGCAATTTAGTACCAAAATAAATATCTATTACTTATAACAGGAAGTCAAATCATCACACCAGTACTGTTTATTGTATTATATTTATTCCTTTTTACCAATTTCAAGAGTGACGTGAAAGGTAGTTATAATTTATTTTCCCGCTCGAACATTTCATTTCAATTCTAAATGTTATTCTTAGCATTATTTTGATAACATTATTTTGTAACAAACGAGTCGGCGTTGTTCCCTTGACTACAATATATTACAAAAGCACGAAGTATGAATCGCGCTTGCGCACTGAGGGTTCCATGCATACCTAAAGGTAAGCGGAGGTTCACCTTCACGCGGGGGTTTCTTCCATTCGAGTTACGGAACCTTAAAAACGGAATTGCTAGAAGTGTATTATCTATTGGTTTATATTTAACAGCGAAATTGAAGAATTCCAATTTGTCCTGTCAAAACAAGCTATCGAATCGAATATAACAAATGCTTCTTATTTACTTCATTTTTCTTGTACGAAAAACTTGTACATAAAATTAATAGATAACAAGAGAAAGAGATGTACAAAGCCAAACTTATCTCTTAAAGGGATATTTCCGGTTAACCTTTGCACGATTTATAGGACATCAGAAACAAGAGGAGACACTTCAATTAAAAGAAAAAAAGAACCGACGCGGACGCTTAGGGTTGTCGATATCTATTTTAGATTAATTACCTACCGGCAAATAATTTTAGTACGAAAGTTAACTTAAAATTGTCTTATGTTTGTGTCTAGCTAGACAAACAAGATTCTATGCCGCTATATTATTATTATTATACTATATTTAGAAATATTACTTATCAATTCGCCGGAGTCGTAATGGCGACTGTGTACATACTACTCATGTTTACCTACACATAATGCTATAACTATATTGTTAATAGGTAGGTAGGTATCTATTATTTTTTCATGTGTCTCTGCAAGAAACTATTACACTAAAATTACTACTAATTTACAACTATACCTAATACAAAAAATACGTAAGTACGAGTACGCGAACGTTAAACGTGAAGACGAGCGAGCTAAAATCAAATCATACGGCACCGACGGCAGCGCAGCCTTGACTACAGAAAATTTAATCCTCCTTAAATTATCAGTGTGTGCGTGCGGCGGGTGCGTGCGTACCGGCGCCAACTGGCGCGTACACATTTAAGCCGCGCGATGTACTTTTGTTTGTAGTGAACCTACTTCTCTTTTACTATGCTAAAAAGCCGGTGACTCTTCTGGTGATGCAGTTGTTCATAGGCGACGCTAATCGCTTACCATCAGACGATCCGTTTGCTAGTTTAATAAAAAAAAAATTGACAACTGTATGGTTTGTCAACTTTAACAATTTTACCTACTGTTTATTAGCAATCTTAATTATATTACGGTCTTATCAAATGATAAGAACACTGCTTTAATAAATAAAGTAGTCGACACGTCATCATTTTCTCACCATTATTTAAAGGTTAATGGTAGCGGTATGATCCCAGTGACATTATGTGTCGCTCGGACTTGCTTTATGATATTATACCACATCAAAATTAACATTTCGTGGAGACATAAATGCACTACCATGTTCTGGGTAGTGCGTTTCAAGTCACAAGCGTTAAGCTAGATAAAAAATATTTACGTTGGCAAGTTCCCTATCCGCACTGAACCAGCCATTGGGGGAGGCCTATGTCCAGCAGTGGACGTCTTTCGGCTCACATGATGATGATGATGATGATGACTGAACCAGCGTGGAAATTACGGCTGAAACCCTCTTCATTTTGAGATGTATACAAGCCGAGATGATGACATTAACAAAATTAAAATTACCGAAAACGAATGCGAGTTGGATATGTTAACCGAAGGTTCCGTAGATATAGGTAGGTACAGACATCACCCAAAAATTTTCACTGCGGTATTCAATAAAGAATATTTCGTTTATACAAAAAAGTCAATAAGTGGTTTTCACACTTCTTTTTTTCCTTTACTAGTATTATAACGCCTTATATTTAACCGATTTTCTTAAAGTTTATTACTATTTCAACAACACCCATGATACATACAATAAAATTCCATACAGCCGGTATTAAAATCGCTATTTCTAAGACATTGTGCCGAAGTACAAGGGGCAATAAAGAGCTGGACTGCTGACAGCTATTGTCATGTAGTGTTTTGGACTGAACAGGTTTCAACCGGAAAGAACTATATAATAAAGGCATGCGCTAACGGTGACATTTATCGTGAAAAAGCAGTAACCTTCGAACTGGCCAACAGCAGCCTTTCACTAAGGCTCAAAATATAAGGTCATGCAAAATTAAAGTTTGAAATGTGTTAATGATTTTTACGACCTGAAAAGGAAACGAGGAAACTGATCACCAAAAAATTGCAGTTCCGTGGCCAGTCTAGAAGACCAAGATATATTACCTCACATGTTAGCTTCACCAGCTGTTTTACTCTCCATGTCAATATCATGTGTTCCGCTGCTGCTTGGCGACAGCATGACGAAATAAAGTGGCGGTACTAATCTGGATGGATTTTGCTCAAAGTACTGCCATCCACCATTCTCCACTATAATAATCATGATAATTATATCCCAATACATCACTAACTAGATTAACTTTCACGTACAATTTGTATTTTGATTGGACTTTAAATTTGAATTTTGTAAAACGTGTAGACCGAAGAATATTAAATTAATAAACCATTTCAAGCTAAACTAGTTTTAAATTAACTTAAGCAAAGTCTAGGCTGAATAACTCAAAGTTTAATAAAACTGTTAACGCTGCCTCAAGTTTGCGACTTGAATAAAATTTTAAACGGCGCGTAAAGTTGTCTGAGATTAAGAAAATAATATATTTTAACCACGGGTAAAAAAAATGGTGACCCGTAAGAATACGTAGTAAGAGTAGAAGAAATTTAACATATTTTCGTAATTTCATCGGCTGTCTTACTCTATCTTACGCTGCTCTATCTTAAAGGGGCTCCTAGACGGGCCATATTTTCACTGCAATATGTGGCCGGCAACTATTGGTGTCCCTGTCTAACATGTGAGTAAGGGGACACCAATAGTTGCCGGCCACAAATTGCATTGAAAATATGGCCCGTCTACGAGCCCCTTAAGATGATAGTAGCGACCCAGTCAGACTTTCACACAAGATCTTACTACACCCAAAAAGTTGACGTTTTATAACAGTTCTGTTTACAGATGCTACGACTAGAAGAGAATTTCTCAAGTTTAAACTATGACTAAAATATAGGTTACAATTGTTTGCCTTCAAAGCGACATTTCAATATGCACCTTTGGCTCCAACAATTTATGCTAATGGCGTAGTACGACAAAATGTCACCGACACGTAATCTTGTGTACGATGGTGTACTCGTCTTATGACCGTGGCTGTTAATCCATTTTAAATCGACTTGAAAAAATGGTTTTAATTTACATTGTTATTTTTTCTTCCATAATAATTAGAGTCAGAGTCCTACGTTGTTATTGTTATTCTCACATTCCAATATTAATTAAAAACAAAAGACGATAAAAAATTATCTGTTTCATGACCCTCCAATTTTTTTGCCAGTAATTGGACAGGAAAGAAAACCGGCCAAGGTTAGGTTTTTATATAGTATAATATAACCTAGGGGTCATAAAATACTATTTCTGCCATACAGACCCAATACCAAGCAGAACAAACCCGAACACTGACACGCCTCGCATATCAGAGGCCAACTATGATATCTGTCGTAATAAATGCTCTATTTAAAAACGTCTCTACAAGTTACAATTTGCGCAATCGTGTCGAATAACCTGATCGATATAGATACCTGCCATACTAATATTATAGATTTGATGCGAGATAAATGTTAATTGATAAAATTGTTTTAGTTGACAGTCAGTTGCGTATTCATTGATTGATTTAAATTGATTTTGAAGTCATAATTGGTCCACCGCTGGACATAGGCCTCCCCCAAGGCTCTCCACTCAGATCGGTCTTGTGCTCCGCATCCACCGCGATCCCGCGAAATTAACCATGTCGTCGCTCCATCTTGTTGGAGGCCTCCATCTCGTCGAATTTTAGATGATGCAAGTACCTAATTAATTTTAATCAACCTTATTTAAGAGGACATTAGCTACCTTTGATCCTTTAAGAAATATGTTTGAAATTTCATTTCCATGTAATCAGAGGGGAGTGAAGAAAATATTTTAAGCAATTATGAAATAATTCAAACCAGGCGACAGGGAGAAAAACATATTTTGAATTCGACTCATGCAATGCCATCTCAAATTTGAATTTAATTCCATCAAAATTACTAACAAAGTTTCTTAATATTATGTTTGGTGCACAGCCAGTCAAGTGAACATTAAGGTTAGCCAACCTGGAAAGTAAGAGATGCGTGAGATAGGTTTGTTTTTCGACGCCAAACCTCATAGTTTCTTCCAATATTTTGCGTATTTAGCCCCAGGTCTCGTATATCGAATTACTATCGCTAGTCGAATTAACATCAAAAAATTTGTTTGTTTTAATTAAAAATACACTTTGAGAAGCACAAAAAATTTAAAGCAGAAGAAAAAAAATATTAATAGTGCACGTATTTTTCAAGCTTAGCATTTATTTTGCATACAGCGCGCATACGATATTGCTCTTTCATTAATTATCACTTTTAATTAATCACTTGAAATATATCTCTATCGGAGCCAGTGGTAATGAATGAGTTTTATATTTGATTATTGCTGCATATTTCTACTATTTTTATTTGTATTATGATACTACATATTTATCACTTTTTCCTTGTGCTTTAATTGCATTGGTACTTTTAAAACCAAGGTAAAATTTACGAAAGGAATTTTATAAACGCTTGAGTGACGTTTATGTATATCTAAGGGAAAAATTATGTCAATTATATGAACCTTACATTTTTGCTTCCGTCCGTCAAGAAGGTCCCTCGGGAAATAAGTTAAATCTTCGTTTACTAGAAGTAAACGCTTTTGATTTTTATATTAGTAAATATACAAAATCAAAATTGATTATTTTTACATGCTTTATTTTAATTTCACCTCTATACTTACTATATACTTTATTTTAACTTGTTGGATTCAAATCATAAGATTTAACTAATAAAAGTTAATTCTGATCTTCTTCTAGTGTTCAGATTTACTTATTTGGTTTAGATGATGTATTGCAAGTGCAGTCAACAAAATTACAGTTTCCGTACTTTCAGCTACGTATTTTGCATTAGATTTTTATTTTTGAAATTTGCGTTGTTATAATGAATCCATCCAATTATCAGGTCAAATTACAGAAGACACCTGATTTAATGTTAAGATTAGGTATAGATCTCCATTAAGTGGACCCATCTAGGAATTCACGGAACTGACTTAGAAAAACGGTAACGTAGATTTCCTATTTAGAAAAACACACAAAGCCACCCACCACAAGCGTAGAAAAATATTGACAGTTTGATTTACTGGTCCATATCTGCATAATAGTGCTTAATGTGTCCTTTGTCTCGGACGTTGTCGCAGGATTTATGGATTAGCTCTGTTGTCCGTGATCTATTGATGTCCGACTGAAGATAGTTCTTGATCATAATGGACACAGGGACACGGGGCCTTGTTTTGACAAGACCCTTGTGTCCATTTTAACCTGAAAGCCAAAGCTTTTATTTGATCGGGTAGTTTGAATCTGTTGTCGAGGATTTCTTTCCCACGGAGGGTTAAGCTTTGGATTCAGTTAGCAACAACATTCAACATGGGAATCTTTAAATGAGCCTTTATTTCCTCAAAGGGTTGGCGATTAACACGAACCACTGCTTAATTATTCTTGGGTATTGGGCAGCACTGATTGTTCTCCGTCAAGGCGTCAACTGTTGCTCTCTGGGCCCATGTCTTGAAAAAAAAGGTAACAAATTAATAAAGTATGAATACTAGCACCACAGTGACACAATAACCTAACCAAAAAAAAAGTTGGAAAACACCCGACTTTGTCACTTCAATATTCAATATCTCAAAAACAGCTAAACCGATTTTGATTAAACATATCTAAGAACCATCGCTAGAAAACTTGATTTCAAATAAATAAAACCGCATTCAAATCGGTTCATCCGTTTGAGAGCTACGGTGCCACAGACACACATTTTTGCGTTTGAAAACCTTACAAAATGAAAATTTTCCATTGAATAATACTGACACGTAATCAGATACACATTTTATTTGAAAAACCACAAGCTCGACATGTTTTATACTTATTATTCTGTGGCTGGAAATATAACCTCGTGAGCAAAATATACGTGAGCAACCCGTTCTTAATAGTTATTTCCGTGTCTGCAATAGCTTTAATAAAAGTATTATACACTTTGATTATGCTATAATTAACCATTTCATAAATATCCGAATAATTTAGAAAAAGATGTCAAAGATAGAAGAGAAGATTTACTGCTAAGCATAAAAGCGCTAGAAAATAGTCTGGCTATAAACAAGATAATACAATAATGATTGCTACGCGTAGTCTCTTGCTATCAAATACAATGAAGCCAATGTCATCAAAGGCGGAAAATCACAAAGCAACGAACATTTCGATTCGCAAAATGTCCCTGCGACTGAATTTATGCTATTGTTCAAGTACGGCAATGAGCTTGTACGACAGCTATCTCAGAATGTGAGCCGGGCTTGAGAATTGTTCGCGAAGATTTATGCCGTGTGTAGGCTTTTAACGTTTTGATCTAGCGTTTTGTTAAGGTTATTGAATGTTTTGCATACTCGAGAGTTAACGACCAAGTATGCAATTGTCATGCTCTGTTTAATTGACGGCGGGACAAAAGGGGCATATTTCACCACTTCGATAAATTCCAGATTTTATTACGTGACAAATATTATTTTGTGATACCGACTCTGTTATTCAAACAAAATAAAATTAAAAAGTTGTGAATCTAGCCTTGAATGCGATGCGGTCACTTATTAGTTGCACTTTTGAGAATAAGAGCATGCTATGTTCTCGGAAAGTATGTGCAATATTTCATTTGAAGTCAACCATGGGCTTTTCAGTGAAGATAAAAATATCGTATGAATACTTGAAAATAATAATATTTTAGAAGGTACCGAATATGTGATAAGTTTGCAATCTGCATAGGGCCCACCAAGTTGTTTTACTTTGAGAGAAAGCATGTATCTAGTAGTAGGACGTATTGAACGGAACTGGATCAATATTGTCAAATTATTTAGTACTTAAGTATTAAACGGGATTTGAAATAGAACATTAGATACGTGTTACATCATCCAATGATTGATTAAAATATAACCTGATAGCTACTGACAGTAACAGTTAAGTAAGTAATATATGTATATGCATAGACCCAGTAGCAGTGAAGATACAGACAGAGTTACCGAAAGATCAGGATTAAATTGACACTAAATCGCCTAGAGCCTTAAAATGGTTCAGTCAAGGAATTCAGCGCTGTACTTGTCTGGCAACCACGAATAATACGCCCGGTCTTAGGCATTACACGGAATTAAGAGCCTTGGTGATGCCCGATGTCAACGTTGACACGTGGTCACGCTTAATGTAATGCCAAAGAACAAAATGTTAAAGTTAATATTATCGAAAATACAAACTGAGACTTGGATGCATAGAAAAACCAGAAAAAGAGACCAGCGCCGGGAATCGAACCTAGGTCCTCAGCATTCCGTGCTGCATGATATAACCCCTACACCACCACTGGACAGGAGTCCCTCGATGAGAGCTAACATAGATGTCGCTAGTGCTGCTGCTTAAGTAGCGTAGTAGAAAAAAGCAACCTGAGATATGTGTGCATAGGAGAAATTTATGTCTAGACTCCTGTCCAGCGTTGGTGTAGGGGTTATAGCACGCAGCACGGAATGCTGAGGACCTGGGTTCGATTCCTAACTATAAACAGGCCAAGAGCATGTCTACCTGTGCTCAGTGTAGTTCCGTAGCTCTTACTACAAATTCATGTATTCCAGATTAAAAATAAGAATTCATAATGAATCATTCGGATTAACAAGATCGTCAACTTTTTGCCTTGAACGACATCCGTGAAATTGGCTTAAAGTTTCACTAGTTCTCAGAATATTATTAAACCACAATCGTTATGACTAATATTGAGATGGTTAAGTAAGATATAAGCTGGGAACAGAGGCCATTTTGAAGCACTCTATTTAATTATAATGTTAGCTATTTTGCATTTGAATGAGCGAAGACGTTTTTAGTCTAGTGCTTAATTTGTTTTGAACGCTCTTATAGGAATAGTGAGTCATACTTATTACAGAGTCGTGCTCTCAATGCGATGGCGCTTTGAAAATCTTATTTTCATCTCTCCTGTTCGAAAAGTTTAATTTTCATGGGTAGATAGCCGGGTGGAAAATTGCGTTTTCATCTCTAGGGTGGAAAGTAACTTTTTTTTAATTTTTCGATTAGCCACGGAGTCGAAGATAATTGAGTTACGTCAATGACACTTTTATTTCACGTTTCGGCATGGCCATCTAGATGCACGTCGTGACCAAAGAGCTTATTATACAACACTGGAGGTTGAACGCCTTGTGTTAATTCGATTTATGAATTAAAGTTTAAATTAATTAACAAAACACAAGATTCACAGGGAAAACCGAAGAGTCTGAAACTTTTGTATCAATCTTTCACTCATAAGTAACTGTAACAATTCTATCAATCACTAGCTGTTACCCGCGACTCCGTTCGCGTAGAATTCGTTTATCGCTATCCCGTGGGAACTGTGCAATTTTCCGGGATAAAAACTATCCTATGTCCTTCTCCGGGACTCATACTATCTGTATAGTTACTTATCGAATTTTATCTAAATCGGTTCAATGGTTTAGACATGATGAAGTAACAAAGAAACAAACAAACAACTTTCGCATTTATAATATTAGAGGGATAGTGGGATATATGCAATTAACACGAGTGTTTTATTGATTTTACATTAGTAATGTCTTACAATAGTTTTCTAATGAAAATTTAATAATAATGTTATGATAGAAAAAGTACAAATACATTACAAGGCCGCCTATTCCTTACCTTAGAAAATCTCTATGTATATACCTGTGTTTTCTTTACTGCTTACTGTGTGTTGGTGTGCAATAAAGAGTTATTGTATTGTATTGTATTGTATTGTATTGTATTGTATTACACAGTTGCACAGTAACATCCATCAATAACAAGAAATTCCATTATCAGTTTTATCACCCTAAGGTTCAATGTCACTTGTACGGTTAAAATATCAAAGGCCAAATTCACTTACAAGTCAATTTGACAATCAGTCTCATATTTATATCTAATTAAAGAATTGCAATAAAAATTCATAGCATTTACTCGGTCGACTATACAAAGATTGTTATGAATTATACCGCAATCGTATCTCGCTTTGAACGGTGCATTGTCGACTTTTATCTAACGTATAATTGTTTTCATTATCTTCTCACACATTTTGTAACACTGAGATTTATAATAACACGTTTGGTCGATGCCATGTGTTATTATGTAATAATAGGAGGCGTCAGATTTCGTTCCATTTATGACTGTTAATTTGTATCTAAGGTTATTATTGGCTAAACTATTCATTGGACAAAATTTAAGTGATGTTTAATAATAATATCTGGTTAACAAAAAAGTAAGTAAAACAAAGCTTGAATAATGACCATCGATATACTCGTAAATATGTTAAACTCTATAGCGACTTGATTTTTTTTAATATGGGCCTGTCCATTGGAGGACAATTTGCCAGTGTCTAGTAGGTTTTGCCGTTGTACGGTGGAAAAATTCTAGAAAATGAAATATGAGAGGTCATTACCTCTGTGAATGAACGATGACAGCGCGAAGAACTATAGCATGACTTTATGTCACGAATTGAGATATTTAAGAAAATCTATGTAGTCCTCTCTAAAATACTTGAGGCAAATGTGCAAAACCCCAAACGACAAAGTAAAACGGCACTAAGCACCTAAGCACGGTAGGTACGCACCCATTACGTCAGTTTTTACTCTTAGTTCCAATACTTTTTATTCGCCTTTGAAAGGCACAATATAATTTGATAATGCGGGGTATAATTATAATTACAATGTCTCAGTTCTTGCCTGCAGGCAGAATTGAGTAGTGGAATAAATTTAAATAGAGGTCGCTCTAGATCAAATTCTCTGAATTAAAGGTCGAATCGACATTCCGATTGAATAATTTCTTTGCTAAAGAATGTGCTTAAATACATATCTTTATGCATTACCATTTTATATGTAATAATAAGTAATCCTTTTATTTTATTATTATCTTTTTGCAGTTTTGCAAAAGTAAGTTTCTATTAATAGCTGCTTTTCATTTTTATTCTTTTAAAATTACATCTTTTCTGTTGCACACTTAATCATTCATAGAAGATGTGTATCCCGCACCCATTATTCTGATTTTTGTGACTTTCGGTTTGGAAATATAAAACGCTAACATTAAACGGAAATATAAAAATGATGTAACATTTTTACCAGATGGTGTAATACCGAAAAAAAAAACAGAAAATTAAAATATCGACCAAGTAAATGTTACATCTTTTTGGTTCATTTATAGTTAAAATAGAAATCTATAGTTAATTCGAAAAAAATAGCTACGAGTATAATGACGAGCGAAGCGAGCGTACCGCAGTAGCGGCTGGCGAAGCGCCAGGCCTAACTTAAGTTTTAATAATATGTTGTTCGGGTTTTTAGTCTGTCGGTCAATCGTACTTTTGGGATTTTAAACTTTCGTCCAAATAAGGTGATAGGTCTTGTTAAATTCGGCCTTTTGAACTTCGTTATATTGATGCGTAACTCAATGCGTAATGGGCTTGAACTCTATAATATTTACATACTCATTGCGTTTTATAATAATTTAAACGAGTGAAAAGAGTAGCCTTAGGCTTTAAATTACGATACAGAAGCTATTAAATCAAAATGTCAAATATACTTTATGTATACGCGCACTTAAAGCTATGTTGGTCATTGTATTAAATTTACAATTTACATAACCGGTTACGAAAGATCTCGATCGTAGTATACAAATAGACTGAAAGCGATACAACAAAAGCTTAATAGCGATAAAATCTGTCATCTTAACCCCTTAATTAGGTATAGGTACGTTGGAATTTATCTTTGCGATCAAATATTTGGAGCCTTGATCCTATTGACTGATTAAAATGCTCTCGTTTGATCGTACTGTTAGAAAGCAAGGTCGCTCCTTTAGCATTGCTAGTTGGAGTTGTGGTAAAGTATCACAGCATAAGCACACGCGATTTTTCGCGCAAAATAATAATATCTATGTTTGCAATAGACAGCTACGGTGAGTGACAAGTATACTATATGAATCTGTAAATCATACTCTTGATATCTTTATTGAGTTTATAAGTGATTTCAAATTATTGTTAGCCTAAACCTGCAGTGGATAACGATTGATCGCATATTGAATTATAATTTCGAGTTAATAACGTGGAAGGCTTTTGGGTCTCTTATTACATTATTACTGGTTGGAACGTCATTTGTTTTGTTTGGGAACGGTTGTATACTCTTCATTGGTTCGAGAATGAACTTGTAGAGAGTTTTAAATGCATTTGCATTTTGTGTGGTGCTTTAAGCCGGGTCTCCACTGAGCGAGCCGCCTCGCGAGGCTTTATGATAGTTAGGTATGTGACATTATAACAATTTATGTATGTGGAAATGGAAGAAGGCGGAGTTTGCATGATACCATATATGTATGTATATCCTCGTGAGTCCTCGCGTAATTTATGTAGCAGAAATTGTAAATTGAATCAGGAATTTTAAGAATCTTGAAGTAATATCAAATAAAGCTGGTGACCCAAGTAAAGATCTTAGTACTTACTACATTTGCAAAAAAAAAAGTTGGGACGCAGGAGATCACACTGTGCCGCACAGACTTAGCTATCGAACAAGTCTGATAGTAGATGAGCATAGTATAAATTTTGTAGTTCATTGATATAATCAGCGACACAAAAATTTGCCCCACTCTACAAATTACTGCATACATTTGAGGGCCATATTTTTTGCCGCTCAGTACATGAACATACGATTGATAAATTTAAGTTTAGAAAATTGCCACTCCACCCGCTCCTGACTTGATCCAACGCCCCTGCTGGTAGCTACCTACTGGTAGCTATGTGTGATCCAGATACAGTCAAGTCACAAAGAGAGCCCGCGACAAAGCTTGAGAACTGGAGCGGGCACCGGTACAACTGGTCTCGAAATGTCTCGCTGCAATTTTGCAGGTTCTATAAAACTTCTGTAGCACTTGTCGACGTCGTTGTCTCTATAGTATACGGCGTAATGCTGGTCATATAATTTGTCTCAGAATGAGAAAATTTAGTCTATGGTTTATAACGTAGGCTCAGTGGCAGTTTGGGAACTTTACGTTACTTGCTGAGCGGCCAGTCTGGCAGCACGCCCTCTCATCGGAAAGCTTACAGCGACAGCCGGCCCAAAAAAAACTTCGTTAACTTCGTAAACTTCCAAAGAAAAGAAACAATTTTAATAATAGAAAATTTTAATAAATGATGATAATTGTTTTAGCTGAATATATTTTCTGATTGTCTCTTTAATTTATGATTAATTTTACCCACATTGTTTGATAATATTTTTTTTTCTGTCTCAAAGAGTTACTTAACAGGACGTAAGCAAAGCATGTTCTGCATGGACATGCCAGGCCTTGATTTCTCACACCATGGGACAATTTACATTAAATTACTCTCATAACAGTAGTTGTATTTAAGAGCTCGATATACACTACTTCTTAATACCCGATCCTGTCCACGGATGGCAAATGGCAACTCAATCAATCAATTAAACATTTCTATCAACAAAAGAAAACCCTATAAAACCTGCTATTCAATAATTAGAATGCACGCATTATACTTTGTTGTTAAAGCATGCATATTCATTTCATAGTCACTGTCATTGCTAATTTTATTCACATTACTATGTAAATACAGCACTAATTGGTATTGCATGGTATGGCATTGCTTAAATGACTCAATGAACGAGTGTCGTGTGGGAAGGCGGTTATGAAATTAAACTATGCCACCGTAAAATAGATATGCAAATGCGTATTGAAAGTTATATTGGTTTAGTTGCTTTAGGTTTAATTACGCTGAGTAATATTTTGCCTGCAGCGAAAATTACTTTGAACGAGTACGATACAGGGTATGGTACAAAAAAAGTAGTAAAAAAATAAAAAGTTTAGTTTTGCGTTACTTTTTTATACAAGCTAGCCAAGTACCGCTAAGTGTAAGATTTTTCAATTTCAATTTATTTTTATTACTGCTACATCAAAATTACCTTAGTATAATACAAACTATGTCAAAAATGATTTCCACCGACTGTTTATAGTCATCATCATAATCATCATCAACAGCATAGGTACAGCAGTCCGCTGCTGGACATAGGCCTCTTCCATGGCGCGCCACAACACTGTCTTCAGCCCCTCGCATCCATCCGCCGCCAGCGACCCTCTTAAGGTCATCCGTCCACCGTGCATCAGGACGCCTACACTACGTTTTTCCGTCTGTGGTCTCTATTCGAGTACTCGTTTGCTCCACCGTTCATCGGTCCTGTGGCAGACGTGGCCAGCCCAACGCCACAAACGAGCTGAAGTGCACGTAGTGGCGCGACTGCAGTGGAACACCCTCAGCGTGTATCCGCTCTTCCGGCGGACGTATTCCACCACATCTGCGACTGCGACGGTGTGATGCAGACGCGACACATACAGTGCCGTATTCGGTGTGGCCGCCCTCAGCCCGGAGCCTGGATCCGGTTCAGCAGAGCCACACAGACTCTTACAAGGTTTCTTGCGAGCCTTGCTTTTCTTCTGCACCAATATGAACCCCTCCTCGTCCACGTTAGTGCTCAAGGGCCTGTTCGGCGTCGAAGTAGCCCTCGCACAATGAACGACAACTCGCCACCGGCTGGTCCACCTGGTGGGAGGCCTGCCAACGCTTCGTCTTCCGGTTCGTGGTCGCCACTCGAGGAGTTTTCTCCCCCAACGGTTATCTGTTCTTCGAGCGATGTGGCCTGCCCATTGCCACTTCAATTTTACACTTACATGAATATATCTAACTAATGTACATTATTTATCTATCTATTATCTATATAATTATATTTATCCGTTGCTTAGTGCCCATAACACAAGCTTTGCTAAGCTCACTTTGGGACTAGGTTAATTGGTGTGAATGGTCCCGTGATATTTATTTATTTATTATGACCCTGTGACTTTGTTAATACATTATTGCAATGTAAAAAGCGCTGTACTTACTATTACGAATTCCAATAGTTCAATGACGTAAAAAGCGAGCTATACCAACCGAAGAGCCTGTCACCATAATTCTATCAGGTTTAAATTTATGAAATCTTTAACGGTAATATCAGAATTTGTGGGCCGATTTATGCGAAACCTGCATGACCGGAATTGTAATAAAGCGTGAACATTAAAAGTGCATTTTTTTCCATAATTCCATTATGTGGCGTGGCCGTCCTTGATTTATCGAAGCACTTTGTCTAAATATTACCTCGTCCAAGGATATTGCGCTTGCAAATTGAATATAAGTACTTAAGTTGCGTTATGAATTCACATCCATTTCTCTTAACGTCGAAAAAAATATTTTGTTAAGTACTCAATATAATCGATTCTAGAAGATGAAAGCTTGAAGTGGCTTGAGGCTTATGTTGGAATTAGCCTAATTAAATATGTCTTCCTAATGAGTAGGTAAGTCATTGAGTCAGTAAACTCATAATAAAGAACAACATTATACTGAGAACTAACAGCACAAATATTAAAAAATAATGATCAATTTTTTTTTACATTAATGATTTACTACTATAAGACAGAGGACAGAAGCAAAATAAATGCTACTACTGACGTATCTATAAGACCTTTTGTTGCATTGTCAAGTGAAACTTATAGTAGGTAGATACACTAGGATTTTGCGCTCAGACAAAACAGAACAAAAGACGAACACTCATTTTCTTTAACACCGTCTCCAAGCGGCAAACATAGCCCGGGGTCTAACTGACTCGAAACTTGCATATTTTATGCACTTTGGCTACATATGTCGCTTGGCAACCGTGTGGCAATGCCGCGATTTGGTGTAATTAAAACTTTAGTCGACTTTGTTCATGAGTGCACCTTTCTGGCAAGTTCGGGCAACTTGTACAAGTTACTCGTATTACACAATAGAGCGTGCCTGGGGACGTCGGGGCACCAACATTGCTTGAAACTTTGAGAAGTATTGTGTCATATTTTGTTTTCGGAGGCTTCGATCGGCTTTATTGCCAGATTTATGGAAGTTAATGTTTTCTTTTATAAAGATAATATGGATTTCTATTTTTCAGTTCACTAATAATAATAATAATAAGAAAAATAAAGAAAATAATAATAATAAAGATCACGGAACAATTCACACCAATTGACCTAGTCCCAAAGTAAGCTTAGCAAAGCTTGTGTTATGGGTACTAAGCAACGGATAAATATAATTATATAGATAGATACATACTTAAATACATAGTAAACACCCAAGACCCGAGAACAAACATTCGTATTTTTCATACAAATATCTGCCCCGACACGGGAATCGAACCCGGGACCTCAACCTTCGTAGTCAGGTTCTCTAACCACTAGGCCATCTGGTCGTCTAAACACTCACTCACCTAAAACACTCACCTAAAATGACTCATCACACACCTAAAACACTCACTGCATCTAAAATTTAAAAAAATATATAGAAATATAAATGTTTTTGTTGTATATGCATGACAATGTATAACTCTTTACTGTACCTAAATAAAATATAAGAAATAAACAGATGACAAGAAAAATTTATAAGCTGAACTGTCCAGTTACGTTTACATAATATCCTGTGGTTGAGAGTTCTACTCGCAATTAAAATGTTTCTATAAATAGCGAAATTATTTAAAGTGAATCTTGAAATAAAAACGGATTATTGAGACACAATATAATGTACAGTGATTTACCTTATTGAAACCCGTATTATATTCTACTTTATCTATGCAATAAAGTTTATCATAATTGATATCATAAAACAAAGTTTCGCCGCCATTTTGGAGTCCAGCATCTCAATATTACCCCAATATTGCTTTAAAGTTTAGAAATATTGTCTGATATTGTCTCATATTGCCAGCACTCGCGTCGAGTTTGTTTGCTGTGATTTATATTATGATATCTCTTTAAACTATAAAATAGTTATAGCTGCTTTAAATTTAGTTTAGCTGTTACAATCTTTCGGTTCTTTTACTGTAGTAACAACAATGACAATGCGGGTAAATGCTTAAAGCAAGCAAGTCGTCATTTTTGGAACTCGGCTTACGTAACTCCGTTACGAACAAGTTATCAAAGTTTCAATGAAAAATCAGATCGATATGATTTCTCTTAACTGTCAAACTTGGCGGCAAACAGGATTGAGATGCCGATAGTGTGACATTTCACTAACTAAAGAGACCTTCGGTTTACTACAAAAGTATTTAGATCTACCGATTATTTGCAAACACGACAAAGCGATTCAATGCAAGTGTGGTAAGGCAAAATGTTGTAATACTTGGATAATGCGGTATCCATTATTTTTGTACATTTTACGCAGTAGTGTGGGAAGTAGCCAGTATTATTGTTAATTTGTTTTAAATATTAGTGATTATAAATATGTGTTAATCTGTAAGGTAGGTATTTATTGTATGGTCAGTCAAGGGCAAAAATATCGACACGGCCAGAGTTGCAAAAATATGTATACACGACTTTATGTACTTAACATTAAGGCCGTGTATACATATTTTTGCAACTTTGGCCGTGTCGATATCTTTGCCCTTAACTGGGCCAAGTTGCCCGAAATAAATGAATTAATTATTATTGTTATTATTATTAATTTGAATCGGTTTCAGACATAGTTGCAAAGAACTGTTTTTTCTATCTCCTCACACCAAGACGTACCTACCTATATAATAATTTTATACTTATTTGTCATGCCATTCTCGTAAACTACAAACACTTAATTTATTTATAAGAAAGAAGCTGTGTGTGGTCATAGTATCTCAAATACACACGTTATGTCTGGGACCGAAGTCTAAAAGAAGACAGGTTGCAAATTACATATTGCATCAGAACTTAGAAACTTCAGTAATGCCTTCATCTTTTACAGTTCATGTAGGTAGTAACGGCTCCAAAGTGGCCTTTTTTTAGGTTCCGTGATGCTATCAGTAATATCGGAACCCTTTCAGGATCACTTTGTTTCCACCTGGCCGTCTGTCTGTTAAGACCGGAATAACCCATAAAAATCTAATTTTGTGAGTTGTACACTTAGCCTCAGTAACAAGATATAGTATTTGTAATTTTCTAGGCAAATGCCAATCGAGACGTGACAAATAAAATGGCGACTGAACAACGTACCTCTCACTTTCCGCTGTGAGGCTAAATGCTCTATAATAATTTATTGTACTGTCTGTTTCTTAATATTTATGAATCTCGACTTCTTCGACCTCATATACATTAAAGTTCAATATTAAACACCTATTATGTATCGCTAAAGACCTATAAAGTAAATGTCATTTTATCACTGTAAATTACATGACAGCTTTAAATTAATTTAACGATGCGAGATGTGATATTTTATGATAATTAGACTTGTCCAAGAGTTGTCACAGTCGTCATTCCGCCTTTTCATTCATTAGTAAGCTGCACTCATATATCTTGTGGCCCTGACATCAATACCGTTTACCTACTAGTTCAACCTTAGTTTTTGTTAAGCGTAGGCGGCGTATTTTTCTCCATATTTTTGTACACTGCGTAGGTATATGTAGGTATAAAATTTGCAAATTCTTATCCAATTCAACACAGATAAGATTGAATTAAAAACATCGCAAATAAAAACACTTCTTTTGAAATAAGAATAACTATATTTAAACCAACCTGATAATGTTACATCTTTTCTCTTTAGCAGAAGAATTGCAATCCTTCCCTCAAGTATAAACGTCAAAAAAATATTGAAATCCAATTCAACATGGCCCTCTCGCTCATACAGCCTCTTACGTTCCTTTTCATTCATCCTACAAAGTACCTTTATACTGTAAGTACTTATATGTTTTATCTAGATCACTACGCAGTGTTAGTTACGACCCACTCCCTATCCGGTTTGGTACTACAGCTATTCTAAGCTCGATAAGTTGATTGGTTAATAGAACTAATTTTGATAATAACGTGACAGTACTGAGTATTTTATAACGGGTTACTTGACGTTTATGCTATTATTGATTCTTCATATTTGCAAATACTAGACAATCTGAATCTTTCAAACTGTTTCAGTATCTGAATCTTCATTCATTTCTGCTTTGATACTGTCATAGTCTCAATGCAGATTATGATAGTATCAAAGAAGATTATAATGCACAGATTAATGATTATAATAAGATGGGTGTCCTGAGGCACGCTGGACGGACGACCTCAAGAGGTCGCTGGGGGCGGATGGATGTGAGGGGCTGAAGATAGTGTTGTGGCGCGCCATGGAAGAAGCCTATGTCCAGCAGTGGACAGAACAGTGGCTGATGATGATGATGATGATGAGATTATAATGTAATGTCAGTCGTTATGGAATTCTAGCCGACTTTGAATAGCCATGGGCCTACTTAAAGTAACAATAACCATTGCATTGTAAAGGTTGCATGGAAGAGATCGCTCTGAAGTGACAAGGCCGCCTATTGCTTACCTTAGAAAGTCTTTGTGTATCAGTTTTATGTACGGCTTGCTATATGATGGTGTGCAATAAAGAGTTATTGTATTGTATTGTTATATTGTATAACATTTGAAAAACAAGCTCCTTTGCATATGTCGGCGGCCGATCGTAAAATCCGCCAGATCACGAAATTCCTAGGCATATCGTGAAACGCCGCCATTTCATGATATGCCTAAACGTTGGCCAGGCATATCACGATGTGCCTGAGAAATAATACGGCAGATCGATTAGAGCAACGCATTCGTCGATATTCATAGCTCTATACCGGGCACATCGTAAAATAGTTTCTTTTTTGACCACTGGTGGCGCTGCGTATGCAATGGCGGCCGTGACCGATGTGACCGGCCGTGTTTGTTTAGCGCGTGAAAAATGTCGGCGTCGCAACAAAATGATCTTTAAACCGAAAATAGTGATTGAATTCAAAATAGAAGTGCATAAGAAGCTTTTGAACATCAGCTCCGTTCTTTTTAAGTGAATCAAACGGATTCTGTGCACAATAACAAAGAACCATGTACGTCTGCCCGTATTTTAGAGGTTAGTATTTTGTTGATAAATAAGTATTCACTAGTTGTTATTTATTTATATAGAAAAATTTAGGTACGACGAGCGAAGCGAGGAGTGGTTAGTATTAATTGTGATCACGACGCACGAGCCGAGCGAGCGAAGCGAGCGTGCCGCGGCAGCGGCCGGCGAAGTGCCAGAACCGATATGGCTGCGTTTCATGATATGCCTAGGAATTTCATGATCTGCCTAAACTGGCCAAATAATGAAACGGCGGCGCTTCATGATATGCCTAGGAATTTCATGATCTGCCTAAACGTCACTAGGCAAATCGCTAAACGGTGATTTTTGAACGATATGGCGGATGTCCCTTAGCCAATTCATGAAATGGCGGCATTTCACGATATGCCTAGGAATTTCGTGATCTGGCGAATTTTACGATCGGCCGCCGACACATATATCTTTAAGCTAACATTTAGAACCCAAGTTTTATCCGCCGTCATTACCTATAACCTTGATTTATTACATCTATTCCTAATAATAGTAGAAGGTACCTAGCGACCGCAGGTGTGAGCAATGCTCCAACTGCTACGTGCCAACAAAATCGCCAGTCACCACATACGCCGGGCATAATTCACGAAATGCATTTACGGCCTGGTAGGGTTGACCGCTGACCGCCACCAAACTATCACGGAAGCGGTACTACGAGTAGGGTTAAAATACTCACGGGAAGACTATAACTTAAAAATAGTCTCGGAAAGGTCTCCGTATTCAACGAAATCTCGATTCACACGCAATTTATCTCAACCTAAACATAAAATCGGTTGTAAGTGTTCCACTGAAAATCAGCTATTGATTTAAATATTATACGAGTACTGTACGTTTTCTTCTTCTGAATCTTTAGAAACACAAATGTACCTAGAAAAGAGTGGGGCAAAACCGGGAGGTTGACGAAAATATTAAATCGCCCACTTGGCGTTCCAAGGTTCCGATGATGATGAAGATAATGACCCGGTTTTGGAAATCTCCCTTACCGTTACTTCTCCGTAATCAAGAATAGAATAGACCGTTAGATGGTTGGTTGATGGTCGTCTCTGAAATTAAAATGATGAGCAGACTCTAGCGATAATAGTGTGACTTCTTCCAGCAGTACCGCTATGGGATAAAATTTATCGGAAAAGATTTGTGACCGCGCGGTGCTGCAATTCGACTATCGGTAAATACATTATATTTAAGGCGTCCACGGCACTTTGCTGGGCTCAGCGCCGGTTTTCGACCATTTTTTATTCAGATTCTCGCGTGATGGTGGCACCACTGATTTGTTGCCGCGGTCAGCCATTTTTTGTTTAGTTTTTCAATGCAAGCGCGACCATTGCACTTTTTTAGCAATCAGGTATTTGATCAACGAAATTGTGCGACTTATTTTTTCACCTGTATGTAAAAAAGGTTACTGTGGGGTCAACGGGTCGTTAGAATAATCTTTACTAGCTTTTTCCCGCAATGCTAAGTATTCGTTTATCGCAACACCACAGGAACTACGCATTTCTACGGAAAGAGAAGTACCTATCATTTATGTTATATTCAGATATGAAACTATTTGTATGTGAAATTTCATTCAAATCCATCAAACCCTTATAGCTTGATTAAATAACAAAAGATACAAATATCTTCACAAATTATTTCTTTCAACTCACTCTTTAACTTAATATCAGCAGGTTACATAATTACGTAAATATTTCAGTAAATTATTAACTTTTTTCCTATAAGGGTAAGGCCGCGAATTTTGACCAATTTGGACGTTTCAAATTTGGAAGGCTGATAAAAAAAAACTGATAACACCTAGAGGTTTAATTTTTTTTTTATTATATGACACGATATAAACTCTCAAGGTCGCAAATGAGATAATTGATTTAAACCCTTTTAAAAAAATAATAAAAATATATTACCGTCCAAAACGTAACGAAAATTGACTATTTTTTTTGACCACGAGTACTTAATACCTTATTATTTTCATGCTATTTAACTTCTCATGATCATGATTTTGTTTAAACGAAATTTTATGATATAACGATAGTCCTACCGATTGCGGAATCATGATAATCAAATAATTTTCATGTTTTATATTTATTTCTTTTCACGTGCCAAAAAACCACGTTTTCGTTACGAATACTTAGGTGACGCTTTTTTAAGCTACCTTTAACGCCAATTTCGGTAGAAATTTGTTTTTGTACACTGGCAACTAATACTCTAATAGGGCAACATCGATGAGATAAATAAATCTCATCAGTTTGTTGACAAACAGCCATCAAAAGTGACGCGGAGGTTTTTTTCGAAAAAACGTCGAAAGTGCTTGTTCGATTTTAAGGGTAAGTACTGATTATTTTTAACTGGTTGTTTTTTCATACGATAGGGTAATCTTTCCATGTAAGTGGCATGTGTTATTATGTTCAAAATGTCGTTATTCACCATGATAAACGATTTTTTGTATAAAATACGTTACACTTTCGTTACGATTACGTTACATTTTTACAAAATGCTACGTATTTTGTACATAACGTAACGAAAAAATGTGGTAAAGGGAAGTTCACACAGAAAAATTCTAACTTACACCAGTTTATTATTAGGTTTCCAATGACTGCACGCACAGTAAGTTAGTTAGATGGATATTTTGAAGTTAAATAAATTTTAATCTGTAGGTGCAGGGATCGGCACAAGAGAATTGTGGCGAGTTCTGTGTTCACGTCCTGCTACATGCATAGCGTATTTAAAGTGAGAGACAAACGGAGAGATTCACTTACCTACTTAGTTCATTTGTTACCTAAACTTAATAATCATAATAATTTATTTCCAAAAACATCTTTTTACATTGTCCACTTAACTAAGATACTACTTCCTAAATTGGTAAAACCTGTGATTTAGGGTTTTGGCCATTTCTTTGAGGTATTTAATAGCTTGTACAGTCGAAGTCACAAGCATGCTCACAACTAGGTGGTAGGACCTTGTGCAAGGTCCGCCCGGATTGCTACCACCATCTTCCTCGCTAATCCTGCCGTGAAGCAGCAGTGCTTGCACTGTTGTGTTTCGGCGTGGTGAGTAAGACAGCCGGTGAAATTACTGGCACGAGGTATCCCATCATAGGCCTCTAGGTTGGCAACGCGTCTGCAATACCCCTGGTGTTGCAGATTTTTATGGGCGGTGGTGATCTCTTACTCATTTGATCGTTTGCCATCCAGTCGAATAAAAAAAAACCACATCCAAATTCGTTATGCTTATAAATGTGCACCTTATTGTCAGTGTTAGAGAGGCATGTAAAGATACACTTTTGGAAAGATGTTCGTCAACTAGAGGGTACTTCTACTTCCACATTCTCATGTTTAGCTCTATAGATCTCATATAGGACAGATTTAAGATCAGTATCGTCAGAAAGTTCTAGTAAAAATAAAAACTTCACTTTATTATATGAGATGTATTTTTTTTTCATACATACGTTATCTAATGGGAATTTTTACCAGTTTGATCTAGGCTTTATAAAAATTTGCGTTACGTTTTATGGTAACGTCACGTATTTTTTTTATGTTATTTCTATGTCACATTGGTCAAAATTCGCGGCCTTACCCATAAAATGTTTCACCCGCCTCTTCTATCCTTTCGAAACAGTTTAGCTCACTCATAAACGACTGTAACTGCTGACTTAAAGAAAATTACGTCTTAAACGAGTTATCCATCACTTTTAAACATTTATTTAACCAGTCACTTAAGCGAAACGCCGACGACTCCATGTTAAATTACTCGGTACAGTAACATTTATAAAATGGGACACCGTCCGAGCTCAGGGCAGTTCAGAAACGTTAAAATAATAAAGCTATGGAAGACAGTTGTTAATCACCAAATACAGAAAACCAATAACGCTCCTGCGTTCACAAAACTTCCCAGCATTCAACTTAAAACCTTAGAACAGTAACATAAGAACGTCGTGGTTCAAAAGTTGTACCTATATAGGTATTTAATGCAACTAGCAGATGCTGTGTGCAACCTGTTAATTACGAACAACTTTTGAAATACTAGTTTCACAATAATTGCGTGGCAGGGCGCGCGACAGAAGCATGTAAAAAGTCATACAAAAACTATGTTGCTCCTCTGGATATAGAACTTGTTGATTGCATGAGTGTATAGTCAGAAGCGATAACCCATCACACTGGGGGGAGAATAAACTAGGTATGATGTATGATGTAGATATACAACTATTTTTAAAGTTGACGGTCCAAGAATATTATGTGGCCAATATTTTAATTTATTACGTATTTCATCATCATTAAACAGTCCAAAAACAGTTACTGTCGAACCAAAGTATCCACCGGTTGCCCGCAACTCTCCTGATGTCATCAGTTAATCCAGTGGGAGGCCTGTGAATGCTCCACCTTCCGGTATGTGCTTGCCGCTCGAAAAACTTTCTCCCCCCCCCCCCCCCCAACGTTTAAATCCGTTCATTGCGTAAAATAGCACGCCCACTGTCACTTCAACTATATAATTCTACTTGTTGGTGACTTTAGTGATTATAAAATATTTTTCAAAATCTGCATCTGCAAACGTGGTAAATTTAGATAGAATATTTATAATATACATTAATTCGTTTTTCACAGAAAATACGAATACGACTAACAACACGACTTACTCCAACTAAAGAACTAAGTGACTATACTTATAATAAATAAATTTCGTAAATGTATGTCAGAATTTAACAAAAAAAAGTCATAAGTGTACGTTCCGAGAAGATTGCTGTGACAGATGGTAATACAGTCACACACAGGAGTGCTCCTATGAAGATTGCATGTTTTCGTTCAGAACTCGAACGTAGTTTCATTGTTAAAACTTCAAAAACCTTGCAGCAGTACCTGTGACAATATTCAACGACAGTACATTTTTTAATCTTTGTCCTTTAACAATCGCCGCGAGCCACGTCCGTCAGCTGCCAAGAAGGACAGAATGCATCACAACAATGTTCTTGTAATTAATATAAAATTGTCGCCCATAAAGAAATAACCTTGTATTTCACAGGTACCATGCCATATGACTCGTCTAAGTGCCTTTAGGATAGTGGTATTCATTATTATAATTAGAACTTTACCAAACAGCCTGTGACAAATTGCAGAAGACAATGAAATTGTTGTGGATCGCAAAACATTGTAAGCAATGTTGTTTGGGAACTTGAAGGAAGATAATAAGAATAAAAACACGTCAAAGTAAGTAGCCCGGGAATAGTATTACTTAGCAAAGTGGATCAAAATTTATGCGATTTTTAATTTATTAGATTTATGCGAGAGAAAAACAGGTACTCTACCAACTACAACTAGTATAAATATCTTTCATTATCATCAGGTTGGAAGACGTCCTGAATAAAAGCTTCCCTTTTAGAATGTTAGAATGAACGACAACATACCATCTACACATCAGTGTGGCGGAAACTCTCACGATGTCATCCACCTTCAGTGGTGTTTGTGATGGTGACACAGAGTGGTGACTTATCTGGTTATTTGTTCAAAGCAATGTGGGATATCCATTGCCTCTTCAACTTCCCTATTCTTTGAGTTATATGCCAGCAATTCTACCTATTAATTATTAGGCACAGGGTTAATCAGCAAACTAGATATATTTAGAAACTGTACAATTTGGTGTCCTACGTATAAAAGCCAGTTCTCTATGCAATCTTTCCTGTTTATGATACAATCTTTATCTATTAATTGATATACCTACCTTCATAAAAGAAGATCTAAGCTTGCAAGTTTTTTTTACTTCGATTATCAGCGGTACATAGTAAACTGTATAATTAATTAGGCAAGCAAATAACTACAGGCTTCTAGTTTTTTCCATGACCGTTTTTATCTATGACAAGCGAAATGATTAGCCTAAATTTTGTTACTTAATTGGACCGAAACAAATAACGCTGTCTCCTAACCAGATTTGCAACTTCTGTATCCGTTGTAGAATAACTGCGGAATGATAAACATCTATGTTTAAAAGAATGCTAACTAGATAGAATGGAATAACTTATCTGTTTTATTTCAATCAGTAGGTTAACGCGCCTTTTATTTCTAAAACAAGTACGGTCAGCATCAAAAGTAGTTGGTTACTTTCGTACTCTGTCATAATAACACATTTGTCAATCTTGTATAACGCTAAGTACGTTGCTGTAAAACGAAAAAGTACAAAAGTAACCAGCTACTTTTGATGCTGACTGTTCCTATTGAAAATTTGGAAGACAATATCGCGCTTAATTTTTAGATTCAAAACCAAAAATGCCCGTTTGATTCCGGAATAATGCCCGTTTGATTCCGGAATAGTGTATTAAATGATTCACATAACCCGATAAGCTGCGTAAAAGTAATCACAAGTGGCTCGAATGCCAAGAGTAATTAAATGAAAAATCACCAGCCGCCACCTGCCGTCGATCAAAAAGGTTAAACGACATAGCTGCGTATAAATAGCCATGGATTTTTATGGAAAGGAAACGAGTATATTTACTTTCCAGTGACATACTGCTTCGTTCAAGTGACGCGGTGTTGATGGAACTCATTTAACTGGTTATCTTTCTGATCTGACAGGTGCTTCGCTCGAAATAGACTACAAATAGATGACGATAATTGCTGATGGTAGCCACTGAGTTCTTTTTACAACGATAATGAATGGTCATTTCGCATCATTATAGAGGTGGTGTAATTAGGTGTTTTCATCAGATATTTGAATCGTAAAGGTAATTTACTTTTTTATTAGTAGGTACAGAAGAGTGATCTTGTAACTTAAGTTTTATTTATCATTTCTTTATCCCTCAACACTCATCCCTTAGTAAACATGTTTTTCTGCAATCTGAATGTTAGATATTATCTTAGCCTGTATAATATCATACAGTCCCATGTCCACATGTTCTTGCAGGGCACACACTTCCTCTCAGAATGTAGAGTAAGTAATGTAAAAGTAAGATTTACGCAAGACAGTAAATTAATTTGTACAATCTATATATTATATCAAAATTTTGAATGGCCAAAAAATTTACAATATCGATGGTGGAAGTCTCAATTGGCGTAAGGGACAAAATACCGAAAATCACTTTTAAACATAGAAAATTAGAGTTTTTTTTTCTCTGTCGATTGGTAGTATTCAAGTTACGATACGCCCCTTACTTTTGCTATTATCAACATTTATTATTTTAAAATAAAATAGCTTAAGGGACATGATATAAAATATTTGAGCTGAAAAATGGCGTAAATGTATTATTTTTTTAATATTTGGGTCGTAAGGGGCTGTGGCAGTCTCATATGTCCTTTACGACTCGGCTCATGTCGTTAAAAAAAAACCAACAAATATAATAAAAGGGCGTATGGGTCAATTATTGTTTCATTGCCCTTTACACCCCAACATTTTATAACGAATAAGATAAAAAAGCAAGAAGTTGTTGGGCGTAACCTTACCGCCTGTACCTATTTCCTGTACCTAACATCAAAATACTAACGCGTCTACCTACTTTCCACGCGCCGAGCGTTTGCGCATTGCACATTCGGTCAGTCGTGTCAGACACGTCAAACACGGAGGACGTATTTGATTGCCTACGTTTGTTCTTTGTCAACGCGCGTATTTTTTTATAAGATGCCAAAAGCAAAACAAAAAAAGAAGTTGATGGATCCCCTAATGGCTTGACGTCGAGCTAACATTTCCGTAATGGAATTTCAGTCAAGGATGTTGAGGTAAATTTCTCTTAGCTACTTTGTTTATTTTAAGCTGTCCTGACAGATCCTAATAAAGGAAGCCTGTGCCCAGCAGTGGGACGTATATAGGCCGAGATGATGATGCATACATAATAATAATTGGCCTGTATAATTAATTATGTATGTTGAGGGTTAAAAATGGTATAATCGGAACGTCGTAAGGGACATTAAAAAACAGCAATTTATAAAATAATAAATACTTTTATGGGCGTAAGGGGTATAAAAAGCAAGAGCTAGAGTAAATTGTCGGTCGTAAGGGGCAGTAGCAAACAGACATTTAAAAAAAAGGTGTAATTGGTACGTCGTAAGGGGCATTAAACAACAGCAACTTATAAATAAGGAATACTCTTACGGGCGTGAGGGACATCAAAAGCGAAAACTAGAGTAAATTGTTAGTCGTAAGGGACAGTAACAAACAGACATTTTAAAAATTGAGGTTACTTTATGGGTGTAAGGGCACTTAAAGTAAAATACCTTGCTTGTTTCTTTTAGTTCTTTAAAATACCTTGTTAATGTTAGGTCGTAAGAGGCATCAAAACAGATGGTTTTTAGAACTTGTAGTGATTGAAACAACAACTCAAGCAAGCATACTCCCAAATGTGCAAGAAGTAGTGCAAGCAGGCGTGCAAGAAAGCATGCAAGCAGCATGCAAGCAAGCAAGCAAGCATGTAAGCAACCACCTAAGCAAGCTTGCAAGTGAGCATGTAATTTTGTCAATCAAATCAACAAACATGCAATTTTATCGGCCTGGGTTAGATGAACATCGCGGGTTACCCTGATCCCGCGAAGACCGGTCTATGGTATCTCCTCCAGCGCTCATGAAGCGGGCTGACGTCCCACTCCCTCACAGATGCGATCAGTCTGTTAGAGGAAGCATAAATAGTGCAAGCATGCATGCAAGCAAGCGTGAAGTCAAAAGGCAAGCATGCATGCAAACAACAAATCAAGCAAGAATACTCCCAATGTGCAAGAAATAGTGCAAGCAAGCATGAAATCAAACATGCAAGCAAGCATGCAAGCAAGCAAGCAAGCATGTAAGCAATAATGCAAGCAAGCAGAGTTAGTACGCCAGTGGTGGTAGTGAAAATCATTTCATCATCATCGTCATCAACAACATCATCAGTTCGTTGATCGCTACCCCCAGGAACTATGCTATTTTCCGGGATAAAAACTTATTTACTTGGCGATTTTTAACAGCTGCAATATCTTCCTTGACCCTCTCAGCTATAAACCGGGCAATGCGGATAGTCACGGGGACATTGCGTCCCACTCCAGCTCCCTGGCTCTCCGTGCTGGCTAACATAGCCCCTCCGCACCTGAGGCGCACACAGGCAGCGGCGGCAGAATGGGGTAAAGCGATCGGTACCCAACTCCCGCACAGGTTGCCGATTACTAGAACCCTGGACAAACATATACCGCAGCGACTCTCCTCGCGTAAGCCGCTCTGGTCGGATCCCGTCATCCGCCAACCTCTCAATATCCGGGCTGCCTGGTCAGCCGACTGGCAGTCCCAGGAATGCTCAGCGGGTGTCCTTGTGGAGAACCCGTTTGCCCGGCTACCTGGCTTCAAAGCCAGTCGTAAGAACTGGACGACGCTGAACCGCATCCGCTCGGGTGTCGCCCGCTGCAACTACTGCCTGCACAAGTGGGGCCTTAAAGACTCTCCAGCGTGTGACTGCGGCGCTCCGCAGCAAACAGCCTACCACATCGTGGAGGAGTGCCCCAACCGACGTTTTGCTGGCGGCTTCAGGGGGCTTAACAGATGCTCTGGGGAGGCTATAGACTGGCTAAATAATTTAGATTTAGTTTTATAAGAAACGCAGGACTTGTATCTTTGAAAGGCCGTACGATAATAATAATAATAATAAACAAACAAGTCAGCCATAGCCGAGCATTTGTTGGAGTCAGGACCAAACCACTGGATTGAGCTTCACAATCCCAAAATTCTGTCCACGGAACGTCATTTCTACTCAAGAATGGTACGTGAAGCAGTTGAAATAAAAAAGCATAAAAATGTCAACCGGGACGATGGATATAAGCTTTCATCTTCGTGGAATCCTGTTATTAATAAGTGTCGACGTCGGGATGAGTGTTGTGAGTCGGTGTGATGGGGTGACAAATAAAAATCACCAATTGCGGGTAGTTCGTGATACGAGTGCTGGTAATATTAGTGCTCAAGTGCGGGTAGTTCGAAGGACTCGCGCTGCTAGGCAGACTTGACACCCACACTTCAGTCCACTCGTGACCACGGCCACTGCAATGTTGCCGAAACGTCGAGGTAAATATTACTCGTGTGTGTATTACTCGTGTCGATAAGTCCCATTGGTGGTATTTTGACTATGAGTGAGAATCACGAAAGTTTAGAACGTTATAAAATTTATTTGAGTTTTATTTAACTTTTAACTTATAATGTCCATTTAAAGAAAATGTTACAAATTACATATTTTTTAAGGGGACGTGCAAAATTATGGCTTTTGCGCGTTATTTTAAATAATTAAAGTGGTTCTTTGAGTTAATTCACTATTTTTTAAAAAATTTCTACAGGAACTTACGTCCAAATATGTAGCAAATAAAATATAAAATGTCCTATAAGACCAAAAATCGGTTACTACATTATTTATTTATTTACGGTTTATGGGTGTAAGGGGCTATGACACCCGTATGTCACGGGCGTAAGGGACAGCTATTTTTCTTATTAAGCTTTTTACGAAAATGTCTATAGTTTCACGTTGAAAAGCAAGAAAATTCAAGATTTTACGTAATTATAACGTCCTGCTAAGTTAAACATTAACAATGCTGTGAGGGTTTGAAAATTACCAAAAACTTCTTTTCGCTCTCCTGAAAAGTAGCATTTTGTCCCTTACGTCAATTGAGACTTCCACCATCGATATGATCTTTCTGTGGAAAGTACTAATACACTATGTGCCTATATAAATAAGTGGTTTATTTTAATTTTCAGTTTTTATTAGTAAAAGATTATCATGATTTACTTTAACTTAGGTGGAAGTATTTCAGGCATACAAACAATGACTTTTTATCTTCAGAATTTTTGAATTTCTTGAATTTTTCTCAAATCACGTTCTGCCTAATACGTAATCTTAAAAAAAATAATACGATATGGACGCATTATTCAACTGAGTAAACTTTGTTATCAGCAAACGCTTTTGTCACTACAATCCGATATTTAGGTTACCAAAACAAGTCTATTGTGTGAAGCAAAACGCTCTTCTCTTCAGCTTTTTGGTGCAAGTAATCAGATATTTACAGCTTATGTTTCTTGTATTTACCCAAATACGTGGGTGACTACGTTAGCTCAGCATGTAGGGTGATTCCAAAGAAATTAAGCCACACTTAATTATTTTGTTTTAAATTACCTACCTACTGTACGATTTTTTAAAAGTTTTATTGAACTTGACCTGTTTGTTGCAGTTATTGGGTCAAATCTTGTAAGTTAATTTTGACACAACTCCAGTGGTCGGATGACTTGAAATTTGGAATACACACCTATGTAAGTTGGATGACAACGCAGATACAATCAGCAAAGAAAACTGTATTTTTTAACAAAAACTTACTACTTACGGTTCGATTTCTAGACCCAAAAAACCCCTTTCCCTATTTTGTTGAAACGTAATTCTTAATACGGATTCCAGGTCACGTGGCATACCTACTACTTGAATTTTTTTGTTTGGTTAATCTACCATCTACTACCTATCGTCTACTATCAATTTATATTTTGTTTCATTAAATTCTTTCCAATATCTTCACTGCTGTACGTAGTTACGTACGTAAGAACGTTGACTGTAAGCATTTTACATAAATAGGTAGTAAATGATTGAGAAAGAAAGTTCTACTGATAATCATTAGAAACAAAAATGTCTTGGCTTGTTTTTTTAACGATTTTTTCATATGCTTAGCGTAATACTGCATGTTTACAAACGTAAGAAGAAATGCCATTTGCTTCTGTAATTACCAGTGAGCATATAATTAAACATGCATTCCGCTGAATGTTTACCACCATACTTTTATATTCGATTGATAAGTTTGCACTTAGGTTATAATTGAAGTTGATTATTAACTTGTATGTGTGGGGTATCACCGTTTTTTTTTGTTTTAATATCATTGTAATAAGTACTAATAAGCGATACATTTTTTTTTTTCTCTATTTTTTCTTCCAAAGGCTTGTTCTATTACCGAGTTTTAATTTCAACATACCTTATACGGTGTTCATGTGGAGTTCAATATTTGAAATCGAATTTAACCCACTTTCCGTAGTCTGATTGACTACGAAAACATTGTGTTGATTAGATGACAATAAATATAACTACAGCTAGCCATAAAAGTATGACGTATTCGTATTTTTACTAACAAAAAAAAACTATCTAAGCTGCAATGGTATGATGGTTCAGATAACACAGCCACAGATGGGAATCTATTCTAGGTACTCGCCATTCCATCCAGCAAAGTTCACAGATTCCAGTGCTGTAAACATATCCATCAATTTAATAAATCCTTTGCCGCTGCCTCTCCTCACCTGCGCATGTTACGGCCGCGATGTTTTATTCAGACGCCGACTCGTTAGTGTGGGGCATTGTGGCCGCTAAACAAACCGTAGCGCACCTCGGGTGCATGCTTGATTTTTATAGTCGAATCACTGTAGCAACTCAGTAGCTACTACTCGCGGATACTCTACTTGCAGCGTAATTTGCCATGATTGTGACCGTTTCGGCATATTATCATCACCAGCATCAGCTCCAGTATATTTCATTGCTGGAAGTGTTTCCTTACGCAGTGCCACGAATAGAGATAGTTGGAGAAGTCTCGCGAGAGCCTCAAGCAACCTACAAGATGATCCATGACCACGACTACTCCGCCAGGAGTGTACTACTAAAAGGAAGATTACGTAATTATTACGTTTATAGCATATCGTCCGGTTAAGCAAATGAGCCGAACTCTAAGAAGCAATGAAAACACTAATCAGTTTGCAAAAATATGCCCGTTTCTATACTTTTAGCAGAAAAAAACATTGGTAAGTAATTAATTTAATGCCAACATAATTTGATGATTTTATTTGGATTATTTCAATTCCGTACCGTACATCAAAGAAAATCTAGTGTTCCAGGCGTTCCACAGCGTAGGCCAGCTTATAAAAATTATATTTTCGATTATAGTTTCATTGTAAAGCCCGATATAAACAAAAGCTTTCTACACTCACGCGTATGGTCCAACGACTCGTAAAATGATGAACTAATTACACACAACAGCAGGTAATTTGCGTATTCCGGTTGTGACGGTCAGCGATCGCCATCTGCTAAATAACTGCTATTACTATGAAAGTTTCCATGTGTGTCACTTACACTCACGAGTTGAAAATTCCGCCAGCCGAATACGAGTTAGGACAGTACTGGGCGTATTTAAATTTTTTTTTTCTTCAGATTATATGCATAGGTTTTTTTGTCAAACGGGAACATGTTGAATAAATAAATAAATAAATACTTATCATGGGACACCTAACGCCAATTGACCTAGTCCCCAACTAAGCAAAGCTTGTACTATGGATATTAGGCAACGGATAAACATACTTATATAGATAAATACATATTAAACATCCAAGACCCGAGAATAAATGTTCGTATTATTCACACAAATATCTGCCCCGGCCGGGGATCGAACCCGGGACCTCAAGCTTCATAGTCAGGTTCTCTGACCACTTGGCCATCCGGTCGTCAAACAGCAAAATAGTTTATCATTAAAAATCATTGTATGATCAATTAGTTTTTTTTACAAAGGAATCTATTCGTCCTTTGTAAAAAAATCTATTTAGTTCGTCACTTAGATTATTAGAAAATATTGACTTTAGCGGGTGCACCCACGTCAAAATTTGTTTTTATTTGTCTACTATTGATATGCATATCTTGCTCTCTGTTAAAAAAGGGCAGAAAAATGTCCCCACTTATGGCAAGAGTGGTGGTAAAGTGCTTCGAGGTTAAATACATCAAAGGTGCTTAAATAAATTACTGGAGGTCCTATTCCCGATTAAGTAGAGACAACGAACTCTCTTTATTGTCTAGACTAGCATATTTACTTAATGTCTCAGGTTATTTGAAATTTTGTGGTATAATTATTTATTGTAGGAGTTACAAGAAACCTATGTTATTCTCACAATTTATTTTCTAAAATTCTCACTTGTTTTCACTAGCTCTTATTTAACGGTAGCTGTCCCGGTATAGGTGTTTCTTTTACTAAATCTAACAAGTTAAAAGTTTTTCACTGATTCTATAATTACTAGATTAAAAAAACTCAGGTACTACCTTTATAACTACACTTTACTACAAATTTTTAAAGAATACTATACTTAACTCATTTTTATTTATTGCAAAAAAATCTTATTAAAATACCCCTGCTGACAATTCACCACACAGTGATTATGGAATTGACCGCAGCAGCTGTGTCCTTTCTTACTTCCCCCCTTAAACCTGTACCAGCGTAAATTACCTACATACGTCTGGCTTAATACTTCCGATCATTATGATACTAATTACGCCCGTTTATTGTTGCATCTGTTTTACGTCAATTTATTTTAATATGTTAGATTCGATATTGAAAGGGTTCTACTAATTTTGCCATTACATGTTAGTTTCACTACTTTCACTTATAACTAACAGCGTGACGGCCAGTATTTTTGGAAGTTTTAAAATTGCCAAAAATACAGAAACAATGTCTATTGTCAAAGTAGTGCGGCATTTGTTGTTGTTGTGATTTTGACGAAGAGTATTTTGACAAAAAACTTCAAGTAATAAACTTGTGAGCAAAAATGTTATCAAAAATATCTGAACAAGCTTCTACGCCGTTAACAACAGAGTCGTGTTCAGATATTTTTGATAAAATGTTTGCTCACAAGTTTATGAACTCGACTGTAGCAAAAGCATGACCCTTGAGAATACGCCTGGCAGCACAATCACAGGTACGAAACAGTTGACACAGTTTACATCAGAATCATCATCATCATATTAGCTTAGGGCATAGGCCTCCCGAACTCCAGTTACTTCGGTTGGAAGCGGCCTGCATCCACAATGAACCCGTGGCTTTAACTAGGTCATCCATCCATCTCGTTGGTGGACATCCTACGCTCCGCTTGCAGATTCGCGGACTCCATTCGAGTACTTTTCGACCTCAACGACCATCTGTTCTCCTTGCTATATAGCCTGCCCTCTGCCACTTCAACGAGCTTATTCGCTTGACTATGTCGGTGATCCTCATCTTCATCAAAATGCGTTTGACTTTAACGATGAATTTGTTAGTTTTGATCTAAAATTAGTAAATTAGCCCAAAAAGCAACACAGGAGTTGAGCCGTTTAATAACTTTAAGTAGTAGGATGGTAAACAAGCATTACAGACCCTGAATAACTTCCGTAACATACAAAAGTCTTAATTATCAAAGAATCTTTGCGATTGCAAAGATTCGTTGAGTTGATTAACTGAATAATGTTATTACATAACCATTAAATCCAGTGGCTCTTCACAAAATCTAAAAGACTCTCGATCTCATTGAAACCGTCAATCGACCAAGTTACATCAGATCCCAGTCATGTTCAAAATTACAAAATTGATTTCAATAGAAAGTCATTTTAATTAAGTATCAATGGCACTTATTATGGTGACCTTGTCATGGCACAAAACGGTAGCCGAGGTACAATGAGCTAATCATACGGTGCCAAGATTTACGTAATGATGGACACACGGGCTGTTGGTTTGGAGAGCTTATTCAATTAGAAAAAGTAATAATATTATAAATGCGAAAGTGTGTGTGTTTGTGTGTTTGTCCGTCTTTCACGTCAAAACGGAGCGACGGATCAACGTGATTTTTGGCATAGAGATAGTTTATGGGCCCGAGAGTGATACTACTTTACGAGTATATAGGCTACTTTTTATCCCGGAAAAATGCACAGTTGCCGAGAGAACGGAGTAAGTGTTCATTTCAAGAAAATTTAGCTGGGTCCAAATTTGTATCATTTTGCCGATCACGATCACGCGTATCGTATCGAGCTCGCGTATCCCAAGTATGGACGCTCACTTTGGGCGCACCGTATCAATAGCATCGTCGCCTGAAAAAATGCGTCCATTCTAACCGTAGCGTAGCAGCGTATCGTATCATAACGCCGAATCGTTAAGTGTGGACGTTATCAGATCCCCTTTGATGATTTGGGAAAAAACGCCTCGAGAGCGATCACGGCGTATCGCATATCAAATCATAACTTCGTATCGTGATACAGTATCAAAATACGTCCATACTTACCGATCTTGATACGCGTATCCGATCGCGAGTGTGCGGATATAATATACGCGTATCAACGCGTGTCTGTCGTAAAATTGGCCAAATGTACTTAATAGTTCTGTTATATTTCGTTTGAAACATTGCTCGATTCACTATCATACCGTATGTATACAGGTTGGAGCGTTAGAAATATAGATGAATGGCCCCGCCTATTCACGTGCGGTATTTCAATATTATCGCGAACCTTGTCAGGTGAACAATAGACCTAAAGCCATAAGATGAAGTACAAGAGGTTACTCAGAACCCGCATTTGTTTGTGATCAACTAAAATGGAGTCACTTTTAACTGGAGTCGGCTGAAGCTTATTTTTGCATTACATTTTGTATACCAGTTTTATGGGATGCTAGTTATACGGGCACAGGGACGCGTCACTTTCTGAGTTGCTGTCATAACAGCCACATCGTGCAGGCTACCACCATCTTGCTCGCTAATCCTGCCGTGAAGCAGCAGTGCTTCCATTGTTGTGTTTCGGCGTGGAGAGTAAGACTAAGACAGCCGGTGAAGTTACTGGCACCTGAGGTATCCCATCTTAGGCCTCTAGGTTGGCAACGCATATGTAATACAATACGGTGTTGCAGATGTTTATGGGCGGTGGTGATCTCTTAGTATCAGGAGACACACTTGCTCGTTTGCCATCCAGTCGAATAAAAAAAAAACATCGTGGTCGTTGTGTAGTCTAGTGGCCAGTTTGATAATCAGTCAATATTCGTCACTCGGGTCTGCCTTTCTTATGCACAGGCCTTACAAAGTGCAAAATTCGAACTTTGTCTTGCCGTTCCGCTGATGCTTATATTATTTTTTACGAGAGTAAGAGGGATGGTACGATACGAACTTCGATTTTCGAATTTCGTACTAGCCTTCTTGATGTAAGGGTGCATAACATGCATATACTTTGCCTTGATCTGATTACCTGCCGCGTACTCTTCTACCCTCAACCTTGACTTGCACCACGAGACGATCTATCCAAATAAACACCGGATACCTTACGTCTTAACCATGTTTAGCTTGACATGTTTCGAGCTAACCCGTAGCCCTTCCTTCCGGAGCACTCGCCACGGCGACTGCTGAAAAACGTGCACTGTGTGCCACCGCTCTGCTCGTGTGCTCCGGGAGGAAGAGCTACGAATTAGCCCGAAACGTGGCGAGCTGACCTCGTTTTAAGATGTGAGTTATCCGATGTGGATTTCACAATGACTTAGTTGAACATGAAACATGATCAATAGATTGTCAAAAAATTGCAGAGGTGGAAACCCATTGGCGTAACTTCTGTAATAAGTGCTTGCCTTGCCTAAGGTGACAAGGTTTGTTAAGTTATGAGATATTGACACATAAATTCGCGTTCTAATATCATACTAATATTATAAATGCGTTAAGTTACTCTGTTATTTCACGGTCTGTCTGTCTGTCTGTTACGCTTTCACGCCTAAGTAAAGGTCCGTTTTTGATGAAATTTGGTACAGAGATAGAATGACCTTGGGAAAGAACATAGGCTACTTTTATCGCGAAAAGGATGCTTTAAGGGTTGAAATAGGGATGAAAGTTAATAATTTGGAAGTTCGTCGCTGTCGAAATGAAATACCAAACTTTGCTTTTAGGTACTTAATAAGAATACTTAATATTAGAATATTATAAATATTATAAATGCGAAAGTAACTCTGTCTGTCTGTCTGTCTTACGCTTTCACGCCTAAACATATCGATCCGTCGATCCGTTTCGACGTGCAAGACGACAAACATACACAAAACATACAAACACACATGTTTTGCAAAATTTTTGGGTATTTAATTATTACGCTTCATACAGTTAGATTATTTCTACTTTAATAATCGGGACGTCTCAAGTTTTAACCGTAAATGTTCGTGTTTTCTCTTAGGATACTTATTAAAAAATTCAGAATTTAATCACATAAAATACCCAAACCTATTTCATGTAAGTAATTAATAAAAAACCTCACCCTAATTTCGCACTTCAGATCTTTCTCGATGTAGGTATGTCGAGAATTACCGAGTGCCAAATCGGAAATAATCTATATGTATCTAGGTATTTATCTTGAGCGTGGGAGTGTGTGTCTATATTGAGCTTGAGCATTTGTGTATGTTTATGTCGTGCCTTTTAACATTTCATGTTATTTCGGTTTAGTTTTTGCTATTTTATGTTATTTTTCATCCATTAATAACGATAACGTTCAAAATACTACCTGTCGCTTATTTGCTCATCTTTGCTTCTACTAATAGAACCATCTTCTATTATGATATATACCTACTTCCGCAAGAAAATTAAAGTGAGCCCCCTATTCTTCTACAGAAATATTTCAGAGAAAATGAAAGTGAACCTGTTGTTCCGCTCCTAAACTAGTACCACTGATACCCTAGTAAAAAATATTGGATCATTCCAAGTAGTAATCTGGAATAGGTAATAATGGTAATTTTTAGTTGATAAGGATAAAGTAAAAAATTAAGACTTGGTGCCGTATTTTTATTTTTTTGACTTAGAAGTAAATTATTTTGAACAACTACTTAGCTGACTGTTTGCTTTATTTAAATTGATCCACGTATTAAAACTATGATTTTTAGGAGATAAAGTCTCTTGATCAGACAAACGGACAACATACTGCAAAGTGAAATTATCGGTTTCCTATTTTTTCCTTTGAGCTTAATTTCAAAAACTAGTATGGCACATTCAAACATGCAATATACTTGAAATTAAGTGGATGATAATATACCTGGATATTCGCTTAATCTAATACCGATAAAGTATACTTTTGGAAATATCAAAACTTTGTACTCTGAGACAAAACATGTTTTGCTCCTCCTGAAAATTACTTAATGGACGTTACTATGTTTTAAATGTTGCACTGTTTCGAGCTAACCCGTAGCCCTTCCTTCCGGAGCACTCGCCACGGCGACTGCTGAAAAACGTGCACTGTGTGCCACCGCTCTGCTCGTGTGCTCCGGGAGGAAGAGCTACGAATTAGCCCGAAACGTGGCGAGCTGACCTCGTTTTAAGATGTGAGTTATCCGATGTGGATTTCACAATGACTTAGTTGAACATGAAACATGATCAATAGATTGTCAAAAAATTGCAGAGGTGGAAACCCATTGGCGTAACTTCTGTAATAAGTGCTTGCCTTGCCTAAGGTGACAAGGTTTGTTAAGTTATGAGATATTGACACGCATAAACCGCGTTCTAATGTTCTATATAGACTTGTCACTTGTTTTTAATAATTGTTAACGTTACCGCTGGTTATTTCACGGTATTGACTATCTACTGCTTACCGACGTTGACCGATGGGATCTGGAAGTATGTCAAGGTCCTCTTTTGTTTAATTTGATGGGAATCGTGTGGACCTTCACTTTTAGTATGACTTTTAGGAATCGAGAGCAAACAAGTGGTTGACATTGGTTCTCAGGAGATTGATGCATTCAGTTTATAATGACAGATATAACAGTATTAACGGTAACTATTTCTAATTTTATAAGTACCTCGTGTACTATAATGTACGTGCAATATCAAGGTAGGCTTTGCTTTCTTTGGGACCAGGTCAACTGAGAATGACAATGGGGATGAGAGTGAGAATGCTTTCTTGTTTAACTGTGTACAACGGATAAAGAAAATGGATTTGATTAGAAATGGATTGGATTGGTGTTAAGTGTCCCGTGATATTTATTATTTATTTAAATAATAATTTATCTTAGGTATAAAACTATTTTTCTCAACAAAACTACACCACCTACCTAAATACTGCAGAAGTTTTGACATTTAATCTATATTCAAATCAAAATTTGTATACAGACTAAATTAATAGTCGAAAAAATATTTATTACGTACAAAATAATTGAGAATAATTTGCTTTTATGTCTTGGACTGTTTTTTTTTAAACAAAATAATGAATTCCCTATCTACGAGTGGCTAGTAAGCCACGACAGACTGAATACCAAATTAGGCTGGAAATGATGAGGGTTAAATTTTAAGTTGTTTTCGGAATTTCTTTTTTAATGTTTTTTTTGTATTGCACAATGTCACGGAACTTTTTGTGTAAGAATCTTACTTGGCCAGTTTTTTATAAAGACTGATACTTTTGTTTTCATTTACTTTTTGCCGCTAGCCCCTTATGCCGGGATGAATAAATTGCCTACAATGGAAGCAATAAAAGCACACCACATTAATAAACATGATGTGCGATATTTTGCTGGCGTAGATTAAACAGATATCCTCTATGAGACCTCCGGGAGGCGTTTAACCAACTAAGTTTTGGCAAAGAGTATAAGACTTCAAAAATGCAGATTGGACACTCCTTACATTGCAGTAAATCTGGGTTTTAAGGCTAACGTTCATAATGAAACGCGGAAAATAGTGCAAACAACAGTTTATGAGTAATATGTTAATGTCGCTTTTGGGATGAAGTGGGTCGATCAACTTTTTCTTGTTTGTTATTCTGTCCCGTTGTCCAAGAGACAACAGTGACAGAGTTTCTTAAAAAAACTGTTATGATATATGCTACTAATGTGCTTAGGAGATTGACAATTAAAAAATTGGGCTTGTAGATATGACAGAAATGTACGCTCTATGAATTATAACCACAGAAAGCATGGTTTTAAAGAGTTGCCCAGGGGACGTAACCTTGGTAACGCGGTACAGGGAAAAGTTGATCGACCCAAGTACAGATAGGGATAAAGGGAAAAAAAGAGATACATAATGAGAAAGAGAGAGAGAGACAGAGAGTGAGATATATCATTAATGATATCTGTCAATAACCATTTATTACGTAGGTACTTAACTGAATCGGGAAATTTTGGAACCCGATAATTATAAGTGAATTAATAGGCGTAAGTTTTTTCTCGCGTCTACGTCTGCGGAAAATACTTATATCGCTACCCCACGGGAATTATGCAATTTTTCGAGAATAAAAATTTCATCGTGGTTTATGCGTGAAGAGGTAGAAGACAGACATACAGTTATTATATGAGTATGGATAATTCGTATAATATTTTTGAAAAATATAATTAATTAGAGATACACCAAACAGAGCTAAACACAATCACATTTGTACATATTATTAGTATTAATATTCTTTGCCAGATGTTGCCAACATCTGGATTAGATCTTCCATAGCCGTAGAAGATAAAACGGCAGGAACAACTTCCAAGCAATTGTGTTGATTATCAAGGGCGACATTACATTTACATGTCGGAACACATAAAAAAGTTTCTGGTCCGCTGCTAAAGAAAATTAAATTGGTAAGTACCGGAGCAGAGGTAGGGATAATTTAATATCTTTTAGGTTGTTTTATAGGCGTCTGGAATGACCCTGTGTGCATTTTAGATGATTAAAGGTAACTTGGCGTTATATTCATTCTTTAGTAACGGTTTTACCGCAATAAGGACGTAGACAAAGACACTTTTGCTTTTTATTTATTCTTTCGGTTAAAACATACTTAATTTAATATGTTTGACTTTTTCCCGTAAACAGAAAGAAACTAACATTTTGCTGTACATGTAATATATTTTCCTAGCTTTAAATTTAACTTGTAACGATCATAATCTAAGTACCTAAATTTATCGTGGTTTCAAAATGTGCATATTAATTTCCGACCACATTCCAGTATCGGATCAAGCTACAATTTGGCCTAGTTATATGTGAGTTTGATGACGTATAATAATCTAATAACAAAACTTTGGTAATCTAGCCTGTATCATTTTTTTTATTCGACTGGATGGCAAACGAGCAAGTGGGTATCATTATCATCATCATCATCATATCACCTATAAAACTCCATTTTCTTTGGTTGGATGCGGCCTGCGTCCACCATGAGGCCGGGTTTAACCAGATATTTCGTCCATCTTGTTGGTGTCTCGTTGGTTTCGTTGGACGCCTTAGCCAGTATCGTCTCTCTTCAACTCTCAGCGGTTGATCCAGATCCAGTCAGCTGAACCAGCTTGTATTAATAAAGTTTGGAAGGAAAAGTTATGCTTAAATAGTTTTAAAGGTGACAATAAGAACTTTAATAATGCATTGTATTTATTTCACAAACTAATAAAGTTTATGATTTAAGTTCGGATTCCGTTTCGTTCCGCGTACCTTGATTTTAGAGAAGCTCGATATTTCGCCACAGTTTAATTTAGCTTTTGTTAAATAATAGCATTAATAGCAATGCATTTTAGTGCCGTAAAGTGGACTAGTTAAATACCTAATCTTGAAACAGTGGAATGAAAGACTAAAAATACTCACGTATTTTTCAAATACGTGTACTTAAGTCTTAACCTTTGTACTGAAAAAAAAAACATAAAAAAAGTAAATGCGAAATTTGCAGTAAAATTTTATCGTTGCTGAAGCCACTGAAAATTTTAAGTTTGATACTTTGCATAAATACATATTTAAGGCGTAGTTATAAGGCGTTGAGTGTTTATTACGTTAGATACACATTTTGTTCTAAAGTTGACCAAGTACTGTGTATAATATTTTTTACGGTTTGGCTCTGGTATCTTTTATTCCTTAACATTTTGACATTGACTTCAACAAGCATGTCCTCATCAAATTTGATAACAAGAACAAAACAAATTTTTAAATAGATTTCTGCAATAATTTAACGAAAACATTTGGCTTAAGGATTTTTTTGATATTCGCTGTTGGCAAAAAAGTACGTCACGACCCATGCTTTGGACAGCCATGTCCTGACAGAGACAAAGCCAGTATGTTTATACCTAATTACGTACATAGGAGCATGTAGATAACAAAAATACCCCGTATGAAATTCCCTACCAACTAACCACCACCAACAAAGCAACTGATATAAAACAAACAAATAACAAATAGTCAACATTGCTTAATTCAAATTGTGTCAAAATGAGAAGCATATCCATATCGCAGAAATATTTTTCTTGTATATTTCTTCTGAAGCGTAATATTACGAATGGTGTCACCATTAGGTACAAAGACAATCACAGGCAGTTATATTTCGTAGTAAAATAAACCCATAAATTAAACTCGTGAGCGAAACTACAGGCAGGCGCTAGTTAAAAATATATTTTTAACTCAACAGAATTTCCGTGTTTATGTTCCTGGCCCGCTATCACCGGTTATTTGAGACCCCTCCTTTAAAAGGTTCTACTTTCTTGAAGAGTTTAAGTTACGTTGGAGAATTTCCGTGAGAGCATGCTTAATTTGTTCGTTTCTCGAGGCGGTAGCACCCCATTGTTTAAGTGAACAACCTTATTATATCTTTACGAAGCGGTGTTTCTGGTTTATGGCATTTTTGGATGGTATTAATTGGGCATATTGAATGTCAGTTTATAAAAGAACGTGTTCACACCTTTGCATTAGGATTTTACAGCTGTGATTCCTTTGTATTGTACAACTGCGCTCTTATTGTTATAAATATGGTTAGGCTTTATATACCTACAGATCTTCACTCAGCGTTTTCGAGTTGAAGCGATTTCTAAGTAATTTTTCGAGGAAAAAGTTACTTTTTACCACTTTAAGGCAAAATTTTGTCACCATTGAAAAAGACCTCCAAATCGTTAAAGCGTAGCTACAATGTTGATTTTTAGTGACACAATGTATTTTGAAACATTAACTCTCATTAATACAATATTTTTGCTGACCACACTACTTTTTGTTGATTATTCTTACGTGATCATCAAAACTGCATAACTATTCTTAGGTACCAAATTTTGAGACAACTTAGTAATGTTGTATACTTGGCGCAGTATTAATAGTATTCTGTTTAATGTAACCGGTATACCTTATACCTTGTATGTTGAATCATCATTACAGGTAAGTGCCAATGAAAACCATAGCAAATTAGGTAGCAATCGCCGCCTGAGCACGTTCATATTAAGAGTCTGTATTAACTGTTGTTATTGTGTCAATAGTTTGATTTTATGGCAGTTGCAGGTGGTAGGACCTTGTGCAAGGTCCGACCGGATTGCTACCACCATCTTGCTTGCTAATCCTGCCGTGAAGCAGCAGTGCTTGCACTTTTGCGTTTCGGCGTGGAGAGTAAGACAGCCGGTGAAATTACTGGCACGTGAGGTATCCCATCTTAGACCTCTAGGTTGGCAACGCGTCTGCAATACCCCTAGTGTTGCAGATGTTTATGGGCGGTGGTGAGCTCTTACCATCAGGAGACCCACTTGCTCGTTTGCCGTCCAGTCGAATAAAAAAAAAGTCAATATCGATTATTATATGATATATGTACATTTCATTTTATCTTCCTCACCAACTTACCCAATTGCATTTTACACCATTACACAACTTCAAACTCGACTTTCTCTACAAAATTCCGCGCCCTCGACTCAACCATTTCATATTTTTTGTCCCAAAACAACACCTATTAAATCTAATTTTAGTGTTATATCGTCCACCAAAGGCATATGTCTTAATGCGTACACAGTGCAGAGGTACCGCCGCAGGCGCACATTTTTCTAAGTGCGTGCTTCGCCCAGAAACCCCAGAGGGACAATTTACTTCATACACTTATGAGTAACTGGTGTGATTGGTGTTGTTGTTAGTTAACAATGATTACAAGTTATCGACATTATGGGTGCACGATACCGGACTGTAATGGACACTTGTAATATGATGTTAATGGCGTTTGCTGGGACACCGGACGTTCCATATTTGTAGGAATTAGAGTACAAGTTAAGTTACAGAGCACACAAGTAGTAAATAACATTGCAAATCTTGTTGCATGTTTTTAATAGATTTTGCTCGAGGTCGGTTTATTTTCTGACAGGAAAAAATATTGCGATAGGTACTTATGATTAAATTGATTACGTATTCTTTCATTCGTAAACACAATGTAAAGCAAATGTAATCAATTAAAATTTTACTTGAAAAAACTCATCACATCGACGTCTATTGGTATCCAAAGTAGATAGCCGTCAAAATTCTTTTATGAATTTCTGGTTAATTTTTTTTCTAATTATTTTTGTCACAAATAGAACGAAAGAAGAGATTTACCTACTATATTTTTTTCTGAGATAAAAAATCTTAATGTACATTTGTACAACACCTATTACTTAACTCTTAAATAAATGAACTTCACTCGCAATTTTTGTAAATACCCTTACAAAGCTCAGTTATGTTTACAATCTTAAAACCTGTACTAAAAAGGAAGCAGCATTGAATAGAGGCATGCTCGTAACCCAATATGGGTCGTGTCCCGACCAAATCGACTAAAAACGTCAGTGAAATCACTAATCCGACCTAATTTTGAACGCTATACATCATGTGAATAACGACTACAGGACGTTAACTCGAAATCTTAATATGGTGCGTTCTAAAGCTTCTGCCCGTGCGTTTGGTGAGCGTCGCCTTTTCGAAACGTCATCTATGGGTTTAGACTAATTTTAAATGGATATATTTAACCACATGACTTTTTAACATATTTAACTAAGTTTTTGATTTAATTCTTAGTAAATTCCCAACAGGTTAAGTCATATCCTAGACATTGAAGAAGATAACTAGGATACTACTGTAAATTATTTCATTTATCAACGTAAGTAACATTAGGAAGTTTTCTATGCAAAGCCGGAAATAATAATAATATTATCTATACATATTTCTTATATTGAAGTAGTTAAAAGATTTTTGTAAATATTTATTGCTAAGCCTGCTTTTTTAGATAGAGACCTTGACTGTCCATGATAACAGACAAACTAACTTTTATAAGCTATTTTGAACTAAATATAAAAGCACTGGTTTTGGTTGGTAAAACAAAAAAGCTCATTTTGATGCAGCTATTAAAATTATATTCATAACTTTGTTCAAAAGCGTGATGTTGGTAAAATAGCATGACAAATGACTGTACAACAACAACTACTTAAATCTTTACTAATATTGTAAATACGAAAATAAAGGTTTAAAAGAGGTAACGGACAGAAGGAGTTACTTTAATAATATTAGTAAGGCCACTTAAGAGCAACGATCCTTAAATCGTAAATTACTTGACGTCATGTAAGCGAAACGCTGACAAATGACATGTGTGTTACTCCTGCGTTTATTTTTAGAATCATACGACGAAATCAGAGAACGGGAGACGGCGAGCTCTATTGAAGAGTTTTAGACAATACGTTTGTGGAGCGTTGGAACGCGAGCATCTGGGGACCAAGGTTATATAGAAAACTATTCTGAGCCTCCTTTGAAAACTAAAGCAAACTTCGGCTTGTCGGTGATACCTGGTAATTCGGTGATACTACTTTAATATACAGATTAAGATAATAAAGATAATAAAGTAGCAACAATATCAGTAGATGCCATCGACTTTTCCTCTCAGTGTGATTGGTATAAAGTGCAAGCTGTAAAGTCGATGGCATCTGTCAGTGATGCTTGCGATCGGTTTGGCAGAGATTTAATTGCTTTTTTATGCCATTAGTGAGCACAGAGTTAAATTATAACGTCCACCAACGAGATGGACGGATGACCTGGTTAAAGCCGCGGCTTCACGGTGGATGCAGGCCGCTGCCAACCGAAGCGACTGGATGTCTGTGGGGGAGGCATATGTCCAACAGTGGACGTCCTACGGCTGAGATGATGATGATGATGATGATCATGCCATTTGTGAGCACAGCTTAAAATTATAACGTAGTATCACTGAACGTCCTACAATCTATTAATACTAGGAATCCTATCTCTTCTTTTCCCCGAGTCTAACTAAAAAAAAGTAGTTTCCGTTTGTTTGCTTATCTTATTCCTTCAAAATACGATCATTTCATTTTTGGGGCAATCGACCTTCACAGATTCTATTCTAACCTTCAGTTTAATACTGATTACCTGCTGCCATATTAAACTGGACGATTTGTTACGTAGTTATTGTTACGAAATTTAATACAAATTAACTGTCATTATTTATACACCGTAATTCATGTTTAGAGTATAATCAACGTAATTGGTCTAATAAAGACATGATTTTGTTCCTAACGCAATGGTTTTTATTATCAAAACAATACACCGTTCAATCTTGACCTCTCGAGTCCAAAATGATCCGTCGAATTCTTAAGCGCCAGAAGTCCAAGTTACGGTGGTCGTTTCAATTATTTTAAGTCTAGCTGCGGGCTAAATCCCATGATTGTGTTAAGCAAAGAAACTTGTAGCTATTACCTTCGAAATGATAATACAAGTGCACGCATTGTTCCAAACATTATCAAACACAATCTTTCTAAAAGAAAGAACACACAAACATCACGCCTGTATTCTCAAATGGGTTAGGCAGAGCACACGAAACGTTACTGTTTCGGAGCAACTTTTAGCAATTTTAGGTTTTAAGTTTGACCAATTATACTAATATAAAATTTAAAATTTAACTAATTAAAAGCTTGTAAAAAGTTATTGACCTGGTAACCAAATTAAGGTGCTATGAGCATGACTGCGACAAAGACTAGACTAGACTTTCTGAGTTTGAATTGCGGTAGGTATAAGCAGATAATATGCAAAAAACCGGCCAATTGCGAGTCGGACTCGCGCACCGAGGATTCCGTACAAACCTGTAGGTAGTAACTTTAAAATTATTAAAAATATTTTTATTATATGATGTAACTAAAAATTTACGGTTTTCGCAATTTTTCCTTTATTTGTGCTATAAGACGTTGCTTCGTACCAAATTTCAAGATTTTGAGTTCACGGGAAGTACCCTGTAGGTTTTAATTCCCTTACGAGTTTCAAAAATTTTCGGAAATTTGCGGCCTAAACGGCTGTATCTTTTGATTGCGTTGGTTTAGAATTTTGATTTTTTCACAGCTCCAAGGGACAGTAGACCTGAGTATTTGATATAAATTTCAGCTTGATACCTTCACGCGTTCCTGAGAAAAAGGGTCTTGACAGACGGACGGACGGACGGATAAAGGTTCCGTTTTTTTCTTTTCGAGGTACGGAACCCTAAAAATTGTGAAGTATCTACTTACTGAACAAAATGGGTCAAGTGCGAGTTGGACTAGCACAAGAAAGTTTATGTACAACCGAAACCACAGTACCATTGCTATTATAAAAATCGTTTCTTGTACGGTTAGCTTCATTTCTGGTTGTTACGCCTTTCGCGCGCAGTTCGCATAGTACATACTCTGAAAAATTCAAGTTAGTACTCGTATCTGCCATGCAAATTACTGTTCAAATGTACCCTATAACAGAGGGATAATCGGCTGGGTAGAAGGGTAAGCAAGAGCAACGGGGCTCTACTATTTTTGGACCTTTTGCGTATCCCTAAAACAACGATAATCAGTATATTTAGTAACGGTAATAGTATTTAGCCAAAATGTCTATACTGTATTGTGGTTGCATTATTATGAGTAATTTTTTGGATCAAATTAATAACTGTATTCTGATTTTCGACAAAATTTCGTGCCATATTTGCGACAGAAAAGTATCGATGCTCCATAATCGCTTTATAACAACGCCGTTTATGCATATTTCATGCAGTTTATTAAGCCCTCTGGCAAGCATAATGACATTTCGGAGTTGTAACTAGCTTAATCTGACCAAAAGAGCTTTAAGACACTGATATAGAGCTTGTATTTGAATACAGGCTGTATAAAAGTCAGATGCTGGCGGTATGCTCACAGGAAACTGTGATTTTCTGAGAATATAAACATTACCCGAGTTTTAAAGCTGTTTTCAAGCGTTCTCAAACATTTTATTTTTAAAATTGAATTAGTTATTATAAATATTGGTCTTATAATTATTTTTCTGGTTTGTGATCGGTTACATTTTTCATTACCTAAGTATATATATATATATATATTTTTTACTTGCAATGGTTTTTTTATTATTTGTGGGTTTGTTGAGATGAAATCTCATACTTTATATTCCATTTTTTTTTACTGATCGGACTGGCTTGAAATGTGATATAGATATGTAGTTAGGGTGACACTATACGTTTAATCAGCAAAAAGTGGCGCCAGCAAAAAAGGCTTGTATTAAAAACAGATTATGACACAGCTACATTTAAAATTAGAAAAACCAGCCAAGAGCATGTCGGACACGCCCAAAATAGGGTTCCGTAGCCATTACGAATAAATAAATAAATAATAAAATAAAATAAATAAATATCACGGGACAATTCACACCAATTGACCTATAAGTAATATCTTTCTAGGGATTTCGTATTGTATACGGAATCTTCCAAGTTTAGGTATATTTTACACATTAGGCTGCTATTTGCTCTTAAACTTCTACTAATTCTAAAACTAATTGAGCCGATAATTTTCCTTGTAAATTTAATATTTAGTACCATCCTGATTTTTCTTCAAATTTTTCCACCCAACAGTTTTTCATTTTAGAGGGGGAGGGGGAGACGCTCGATTTTAATGAAAATTTCCACTTTAAAGTTGAATATTTTGCAAAAAGATCACTGAATCGAAAAATTGTCCTGGCACCAAGTGGTTTTAAAAGACTCATCCATCGATACCCCACACTATAGGGTTAGTCGAGAGAAAAATAATCAGCACCACTTTACGTCTATGGGAAGTACCCTAAATTTTTTTTTTCATTTTACCGCTTTTTCGGCGTGACTGATATGTATATTCATGCCAAATAACAGCTTTCTAGTTCTAACGTTCTCTGAGCTTAGCCACAGACAAACAGACAAACAGAGAGATATGGCGAAACTATAAGGGTTCCTAGTTGACTACGGAACCCTAAAAAGTAGTCAAAATTAAGCTAAATTCCTGCGCTGTCCCGAAAAAACTAACTAGACCATGTTTTCGACTTTACTAAGTAATCTACCTACTTTATAAAGAAAAGTCAAAACTCTTACGCTAAGCAGAAGCTTTTAAAAATCTTAATTACATCTGTCCTCCATTTCTTTAAGAGCGTACCTAATAAATTATTAATTAGACAACCATTTTCTGAACTCTTTGGATTTCAAGAAGCGAGCTAAAAGGAATTAATGTGATTCGGCAACTTCACAAATAAATATTCAAAACGTACCTAATTTTGAATGCTTCTTCGTCCAATGAAAGGAAAATTATGTAGTACTTCTGCTAAACGAACGTTTTAATGTCTGTTTAGCAGGGAAATTCACTTATTTGCTTTTTTATGGACATTCGTCATTTACATTTGTGGTTTCGTGGAATTTTCGCACGACATTGAATCGGAGTGTTGTGCAAATTAAGATAATCTAAATGTAGGACATTGTGGCTCGAACATTTTAAGGCCCTGAATACTTACTACACAATATTGTCAGTTTTCGCGCTCATTTCATAAAAATAAAACCTACCTAGAATTTCTTTGTGCGTCTGTCTGTCTGTCTGTCCGTCCGTCCGTCTGTTGAGATCCTTTCCTCAGAAACCTGTGGATGTATGAAGCTGTACAATAAATAGTAAATTGTACAATAGTATCATCTAATCTACATAATTGAAATTGTTGTGTGAGATAGTTCCGTAATATTTATTTGCATATTTCCAGAGATCTGAAATTTCCTTTTCATGCTTCTGAAAATAAACATCATCTCTGATTATATTATTATATGACCTTATACCTGTAGGTCCCAATAATGGAAGAATTCGATTTCAAAATCGACACTAAAATCGATTCGATCAACCTTTTATCTTACTTTCTACTAATATTATAAATGCAAAAGTTTGTGAGTACGTGTGACTGTTTGTTACTCCTTCACACTATAACGGCTGGAGGGATTTGGATGAAATTTGGTATGTAGATAGTTGGACGTCTACGTACTTGACACATAGGCTAGGTACTTTTATCCCGATATTCCCACGGGATCGGGATAAAATCTTGAAATTCCAACCGCTGGGTTTAGAGTCATGTAATTTGGCACAGTAAATGTTTAGTTTAACGTTAATGAAATTCACGATGTAATTTTATTTTTTTAATGAAATTTAATAATATTTCGGAATTTCACTTCAACTGCCATTCTAATGGCATTCTAATGGTTTACCAGTGCGAAGTCACGGATAGTCTAGTTATTGATAAATCGGTAAACTCGACAAGTATATAGCTGTACATCTACGTAAAGATAGTATTATAAACATATTAGTAAAAACATGTTCATATTGAACACGGAGTAGTCCAGCTAACGGAACATCGTTTACGAACACTTGTTTATAAAGAGTGAACTCTCACACCGCTTCACGCGTATAAAGGCAAGGTCACACCGTGAGTGATGTTGACGCGAGTCGCCTTTGACTCCGAGTCGCTCAAACGTCCGTCTGGCTCTAGGCGTGGGTTGGAATATAGTGCGGACTACGATTTAGTGATGCTTATTTTTAAAACGTAAAGAAAATATTGTTTTTTATTGGGGCATTTAAATTTTATTCATATTTGTTTTCTAAAAAGAATTTGAAGCAGTTCGCTAAAGGAGCCCGGACCTAAAGTATGAAAAATGTTGTTTCAGTTAAATATCTTGAGATTTTGACGTGTTATAGATTTCAAAGTCCTAAACAAAAGTCTCTAAAAAACTAAACTGAACTCTGAAAGAAAACTGAGGTAGCAGCCTTAGAGACTTTTGTTCGGGACTTTGAAATCATATCAAAATCTCAGGATATTTTACTGAAACCACATTTTCTATACTTAAGGTCCGGGGTCCATTGGAGCTTTTATTTTTATTTTCAAAACTCAGAATTGACCTTGTTATGTAAAAATTAAATATAAAAATACATACGTTGTCGTACAAAATCACTGGTATGTACAACGATTCCTTGTTTAAAGCATACACAACACACGAAAAAAATCTATTTACAGTGACTCCATTCAGTCTAGACGCCGTAGTAATGTAATCTTGACCAGACCACGAACCAACCAGCTTATCCAGTTTAAACCTGTCAAAAACTATAACCAATCCCTGCAAATGCAACTAAAACCAGAACCCACAGTCGATAGTTAAGGCTATAAATACCGGCATCACCCGTCGAGACCGCCGCGCGGCATAATGATTCATTAAGTGCCTCCCCGGGATTACCTTTTTGTAATTGACTGATGATGCGATGCTGTATGACTGCTTCTCTTTTATATGGCGGCGTCAAGGGATAAGAGGCGGCGGGGAACTAATTAGGTAGTCAGTGAGTCGAGTGTCTCATTTAAGAGGGGAACTACCTTAGGTACTCTTTAATAAGACAGGTGCTTGGTCTTCAGCGATTTATTATTAGATATTATAACAATGATTGGTGTATAAGAAAGAAAAAACTACGAGTACAGTTTTTATAAACTTTAATAAGTAACGATACTGTCAAAATATTTCAAAATACCTATTTTTAAGCACTCTTTCTTAAATTGATTCGACAGTGAGAACAATTATATAATTTTGAAAATGAAGAGTACAAAATGGTATTTTTTTTAAGTTTTATTACACCCACTTATATACTTTAAATTTGGTACGAATACTTAATATTATGTAGTTTAGGACGATTAGGTACTGCTATCAAAAAAATCTTCTATTGAAAACGAGAACTGTAAAAATCATTTATTTATCTATTTGAATATTTAAATAGGTATCTACTTATTGGAAAATGATGTAACAAGCCTCTTGATTGCTAATTTCAATGTAATTTTTTACCAAAAAAATCCTTCATTAAAACAGTAAAGCTTGCTTATCTAAAATAAATACGTTAATTACTGATGTAGTAACAGTCGTTTATCAATCAAATTAACCAGACCCTAAAATAATAGATAAAGATTGTATTAGCCGGAAATAAACAATAACATGCATTTAAATGCTTGTAGTTCGGACCACACAAGTATTACTCCGTTCGTTGACCGTTCCTAGACGCACTATTATAAAAACATATGATAGAAATTGCAAAAACCCGTTCATAATAACGTGACACATGTTCATGATATTCACATATTATTAAGCTTTGAATTTATTTACTGATGCAAAAAGTTGTGGGTGCGATTCCAAAATGGATAATGAAGATAACATTTTGTTAGTTTAGAATATAATTTAAAAGATAAAAAAGATAGACAGATAATATAAGGTTTTGAGCTACCTACTGGTAACTATATTCGCTATTTATCAATTTGTGAGTTGTCAGGTGTGTAAATGTGTAATTTGTTAGCCAACAATAAAGTAATACTTTTGTTATACTTTGTTAATAATAAAACTACACATACATATTATTTTATTGATAAGACCGCCTTTTATTTGCCGTTCTTTTTGTGTTTTTGTTAAATCACTGTATCTAATGCTATGTGGTGTGCAATAAAGAATATGTATACAGTATTTACTACTAGAATTATATACTCGTCACGAATTATATTCACAAGTTCAATAGGTACCTCAATAAGGTTGAAAGTTATAAAAATGTCCCAAAATTGTAACATTTGAAACTGACAGCGAGGGAAGTTGTCAGCAAGTCCAATCATAACCGTGTTGCATAGGTATTGTAACAATTTAGGATTTGTACTTTTTAAATTTTTCTGAATGTTTTTGTTTTCAAATACGAAACATTGCTATTGTAATTTTGTCTAGGCGAAGTAGTAGTGGATGAAAACTAAGTACCTAAGTTTTTTATTTATTCCAGTACACTTTATAGGCCATGTCTATCACTGTCAGTTAATTGTATACTCCTACCCTAAAAAATCAAGAAATAATTTCGTGCTTTAAAATTATCATCCCTAGGTACCTAAAAATAAATCACGACATTTCTTCAAAGACATCTATCGCAACGAAGTAAACTCATCACGTCATAACTTTCGTTTAGCACAATCCCGTTTACCAGATAAATCCATTAAAGTTGCTTGGAGCGTATAAATTGAAACATCAAATACGTTTAATCTGAACAACGTAATGCTTTTTATTTCACAAACGCGTGTGTTCTACGTATATGACGCAAGCCATTGTATTTTGAAAGTGCTCAGTGTGGCACTTGCTTAAAGTTACGTTTTAGAAATTCGTATGCTTACTATTCTTACTAACTCATACTATTGTTTCCCTAACTCATGTGTCTACTTTTTCATACTAATTGGATAAAAATCCATAGATATTATTACATGCAGGGAGCGAAACTTTGATGCCGGTGACAGCCGTATGACGTCAAGCTTCATACAGAGTGTTTTTATCTAGATTATAGATAATCACTAACAACTTATTGGTCTCTTTAGTTTACGGATATTTTATTGACACTTGAAACGGCCAGTACTTATTTATAAAAACACCCTATGTCAATTTGCGTCTTAATGACGTCACCGGCATCAAAGTTTCGCTCCCCGATTATATGATAGAGCACCGACTATTATAGGTACCCATCAACCAGCGGCTTAGCTAGCGGGATGCGTTGAGTCTGATAATCGAATTGATATTCTGGGACTAATAAATTTCTACTTTTGGTCAAATTATACATTAGAACCATTCAAACAGGACCAAATAGGCAAGGTTACGTCATTCTGTCTTGGAGTTGCAGTGCCAGCCTGGCTCTGGCTGCTGCATTATCATCATCATTCTGATATTACGGTATTTGCAATCCCAGGACCAGATTCCTTATTATTTACAAAATACAAATACAAATATTCTTTATTGCACACCACAAATCAGTACAAAAAATTTATAATATAAACACTTAGACTTATTTACTTATATGTTTTGTGAGTATTCACATAAACAAATAATAAAAAATGCTATTGCAACCGTAGACGTATATATACTGAAAAACTGGCTTGTCGAGCACACATTCTACAATTTTGATGATTTCCTTAAATTTCAGCCAACGGCTATTATTTACTGAAATATTTAATTAATTAGTTCTTAGAATATATTAGATTAATTTAACAAAATGACATGTAATAATGATATTACCAATAAAAGAGTATGAGTATGAGTATGAGTATATAGAAATCTCTCGTTCGGTTCGTTTTTAATCAAGTTAAAGTGGTTGATCACCATTATCATTAAATTAAATAATAAATTAAATGTTACATTAGATCTGAAAATTTTTGTCCTCTGCATTTTAACCACCTCTACACACTTTTTAATAGCTCCAACCACTTTACCTTTATTAAGACATTCGACTAAACATACATATGAGAAAAAAAAATACCAAACGAATTTTAAGAGTGCCTTATTCCCACACAACTTTGAAAAACATCAAAGAACTTAATTGTTTAATTACTTAAGTCACCCTATCGACCTCGGCACCGTAATAAAATCCACTATTTATTGCTCCATTTCGCAGACTGGCTTTCATTATAAAATTTATTGACAAAACCAAGCAAAATAAGGCGCTAAAACTATGTGAAAAATTTAAAAACCAGTTTTTAGGGCTCCAGCTGAATAAAAATACATTAACCGTGGAAGAGCTCCGTCGTGCGAAGACGATCCTGGCCGGACTACCAGGATGTCACTGCCAGATTATTGTATTGTCACGCAATTAACTTAAGTTTGCCAAATTTTAATTCAATCTGACTCCTGGAAGTTAGTCTTAACTTGCAAGATTTGACTACAGACAGACAACGGGACAGGTGAAACTAAATAAAAGCTTGTAATATTTTACATTAACCTTTTATGCAAAACTAACCTATCCAATTTAAAAATGTTGGAAAACCCCTAAAAGTTCAATATCTCAAAAACGGCAGAACCGATTTTAATGAAACATAGATGAGGACTACGTCTAAGAAAACCTATATCTAATTAACCTGTATGTAATTAAACCTGTATCTTTAATGCGACTTCAGATACGCAATGAATTCATAACAAGCATTTTATACGCGATAATTTAAAGGTGTTTATGAACAAGCCTGCCGAGTTGCAGCTTTAATGGCCGCTTTATAAGGAAGGCGACATGCTGTGTTGTGTAACCGTGACATGTGCAATGTGCATCTCAATTTGCCTTAAACGAAACCGTTAATTAACTCCCGAGGATTATTTTATTACGTATGTTGTTTATTTATTTATAAAAAAGATTATCTTGTGGACTTACAGTAAAAACCAAAACATCCACAAGCGATGTTGAATAAATGCTCAGTTTTTCATATGTGTTCATGTACGTGAAAATTAAATAGAGGAAAACTGAAAGTACTTTTAGTTCAGTGATGATTACACACTTAACTTTAAACCAGGTTGCTTTTTTTATATAACCCCTGTTTTATTTTGCTTAGTTTTAGGTTTACAAATTTAATGCTAAATACGAAAATTAAAATGTCTCAGCGCGGTTGCATATTAAAGCATGTTATTTAGATAATTTATGTATCCATCCAATAGGGTAGGTCGAACTTCGAGAAGGATGTCAATCGCCGAATCCAACTCCGATGGGCAGCGTTCGGGGAACTCCGCTATGTCTTTTCGTCCAAAATTCCTCAGCGCCTTAAGACGAAAGTCTTGAACTGTGTGTTGCCAGTGATGACATATGGATTCGAGACTGGGTGCTTCTATCTATATAGGTCTTATAAATGGGCTCAGAGTTGCTCAGCTAGCTATGGAGAGAGCTGTTCTTGGGGTTTCTCTACGAAGTCTAGAAATAAGGAGAAACGTATGTAGAAGAACAAGGGTCACCGACATAGCAAAGCGAATTAGCTCGTTGAATTGGCAATGGGCAGGCCATATAGCACGAAGAACATATGGTCGCTGGGGCCGAAAGTTTCTCGAGATAGAAACGCGGATCGGCAAGCGCGGCGTAGAACGTCCACCAACGAGATGGACGGTTGACCTGGTCAAAGTCGTGAGTTCACGGTGGAGCCAGCCGATTCCAACCGAGGCAACTGGAGGTCTATATGGGGGAGGCCTATGTCCAACAGTGGGCGTCCTATGGCTGATAGTATGATCATGATGATTTTTGTCATTTAATAGGTATTGGCCGTTTTTCTGTCAGTCCTGTCAGTTTTAATTTTCTTCAAAAAATGGCGAAGCGCACTGACAAGTACACATCACGAGTGTAGAATTAGAAATCAAGTAGAATTACTAATTTAGCGAAACAAACGAATACTTTTGAATTTATTAAGGTATTTAGGTAAATTATTTATGTATTCTTTATATTACCTAAATGATGTAATTTTTCGTGATTTTTGGTTTTATTTAGTAAAATCCTGGAATTAAAATTTATAAAGGCTAGTAAAGTTATAAAACATTCTTAGATTTTGCTTCCTTCGTGAGCATGTTTATACACCGGCAGTATCCAATAATTATGTTCTAATCCGTTCTAATACCTAACCCGCTTTTAAGATACATTTTATTATGATTTCCACATTTTACGATAGTTTTGGTCAAAATAAGCTTTAACCTTCAAGTTTTAGTCGTAAGTCGTAAATCGAGCCATTTATCATTTCTTAATCCTCAGGTGTAATATTAAACAAGCTTGGTTTTATGGATGATTAAATTTAATCACTATTCATACGGCTATTCTCATCCGAATGTTGAACCTTTCTTTGATTTTATCGATACCATTATAATAAGAAATATATCGTAAAATTTTATTGAACGGCCAATTTGACGAGTATAAACAAAAATGCTGGATTTTGGGCGTTTACGTGTTTGGACAGAATTTTGTGAGGATTAAACGATTGGTTTGGACAAAGCAGTCCAAGACTTTATTTAAATTAAATTCCTTACTGCTATTCCATAATCTGTTTACAGTCAAGTCTCTGTACCATTGACATAAAGTTCTGAATCGTAAAACCATTTCAAGAGCATAACATTTTCACGCGCCGGCAACATTGTGTTCGAATGCTATAAAATTATATAACCCTGTGTATTTGTAAGCATAAAATCGTTAGGCCTTTGTACGGACGTCCTGTTGGGCTTATGCGCTCTCGTATAATTTTAATGCCCTTATTAGTTTAGGTTTCACAACACGTAAACAGGGGTCAAATGGTTTATTGTGCACATAAAATTAATATTTTTTTTTGCATTCGCGCGTTTTGTTTTAGGACGATACCGCTTTTGGAATTTGACGTATGCATTTACTTACGTATGTAGATACAAAAATACGATTCAACATTAAAAATTAAGTAGCCTGATAATCGTCATTTTGTATGAAGCTCCCTTTTTTTTCTATTAAAATATTGTTATGCTGCCTTGTTTAGTCAAATGAATTAAAACAATTGCTAATAATAAACCGCTGTATCGGTTTATAAAATAACGTTTTAAACTTTCGTGATTTTCACTCATAGTCAAAATACCACGAACGGGACTTATCACGCTAACACACGAGTAATATTTACCTCGACGTTACGGCGACATTACAGTGGCCGTGGTCACGAGTAGTCTACTCGCTAAACTGCTGCTTTAGTTGGATAGTGATATAAGTAAAAAAAAAAAAAACATTTTTCCATGAGAGCCGTTAAAGAAAACACTAAGTTATTTAACTATCCAACTTAAAACAGCGAAACATTCCCAATGAAGATAAGATCTGTCATAGGATAGAGGAAGATAAAACACTTAGATGTACAATTTAAATATAAATATTTTTGAAGCCTCAAATACAAAAAGATATTTATTTTGTTTCCTATCATGTTGTTGTATCTTATGTTGTGAATAAATTAAATATCATATTAATAAAAAAATATACTTTAAAGCAAGGGGCTCTTTCATAAACAAAAGAAAAGTTCTGAGTGACTGGCGCGGCAGACTCAGTAACGCATACTCTAAACTCTAGGACCCGAAGAAATAACGATGAATTTTCGGAAAATTTTCATAGAATTATATGCAGTTTTGCAATGGAGGTAAAGGAGCAGGAGTGAAATGAAAATGAAATGTTTTATTTGTTAGAAAAATAGACTTTACATAATAGTGGCCGGGACCTCCTTGCAAGCTTATCAACAACTGTTCATCAACAACAGTGCAAATAGTGTCTCTGTAAGATTTTCTACATTAAAAAAAAATCCAATAAAATGTTAGCATTATCAATAATTTCGTTAAGTGTATAGGTGCTCTATACTGCCCTATATGTTTTTCTGTCATTTACACCATGTGATGCTGAATTTTTTAAGCTACACAATAGTATTAATAACTCAAAAGTGTTTTTTTTTTAGATAGCGCCTTTTGGCTTAGGAGGGCGTATACGACTCATAAAAATAATATATTTTCGACACAATTACAAACGATCGAACCATAAAGATTTTTGCAGATATGATGTTCACGAGACATTCCAATAACATAGTATTTAATAAAAACTTATCATAAATTCGTTTCAAACGACGAACGGTATTGAAAAACTTTCATGAAACTCAAATACTTCGGATTTATTGCGAAAATCTTATTTGAAAACTTAAGCTCAATCGTTTTAGTTGAGCAAAGATATTGCTAGATTTCTATTTATTGAAGGTAACTATTATCCTAAATTCTACCTAAACTTAGCTACCTACTATAAACGTCTAGAGTTGAATAATAAAAAAAAAATCGTATTTTTTTTTTAATGGCGAACAAGCTTGCGTATGATTGCAATCACCTACATAGGGCGGAAAGCTTGTAAGTTTGCTGAGTAAATGTGCATTTATCCTTGTATTGAATTTTATTACGAACAATTCAAAATACATATATAAACAGCAGAAAGAGCTTACCAACACCCCAAACAATTGTTTAACCAAAGCCTTACTTTATAAGCAAAAATGTACCTGATTAAAGTTTATGAGAAGAAAAAATCTTAATTTTTTTCGGCCCTAATATCATATAAAATGCCATGCCATCAGATATGGGATGCACGGTGTACTGCCGTTTCGGCAAAATATTTTTCGCCAAATTTCACTTCCCAAAAAACTTATCGCAGTAGTTTCATTTCCCAAACGAATCTTTAGCATATTTACATTTCGCATTGTTCTCATTGCTCTCATTGTTCATTTGGTCAAATAATTATTTGGCATAATTTTACTTTGTCAAATTTTATTACGACAAACGTTTATTAAGCAAACGTTTTCTTTTGGCTAATATTGTCTTCCAAAAAAAGTTTGTTCAAAATAACATTTCGCACAAATCAACCACAGAAACCAACTGCTACCAGAAAAGTAGGTTAGATTAGGTTAGAACTGCGTCTTCCACAGAAACGAACTGCTATCAGAAAAGTAGATAAGGTTAGACTGCGTCCCCCACAGAAACGAACTGCTACCAGAAAAGTAGGTTAGTTAGGTTAAAACTGCGTCCCCCGCAAAAACGAACTGCTATCAGAAAAGTAGGTTAGGTTAGGTTTGAACTGCGCCCCCACTGAAACGAACTGCTCCCAGAAAAGTAGGTTATTATGTCATGCGATATTTTGGGAAGAGTACCTACGTTATGCCAAACGATACATTTGACTAAATAATACTTGGTACTATGACACATGACTTATTAACTGTAAAATTGCGATAAGTTTTTTTGGCAAATGATTATTATTTAATGATTAACATTTTGGATGTGATACTTTGGGAATAGTTTTGTGTGTGTGTGACCTACTTTATAGAAGTATCTTACGTCAAAAAATTCTTCTTTTTATATGTGAGTATATTCTTTTCTTGGAGCGTGGAGACCGAGGATTGGCAAGCGCGCGTAGGACGTCCACCAACGAGATGGACGGATGACCTGGTTAAAGCCGCGGGTTCACGGTAGACGCAGGCCGCTGCCAACCGAAGCGACTCTACGGGGGAGGCCTATGTCCAACAGTGGACGTTCTACGGCTGAGATGATGATGATGATATTCTTTTCTTTATTTTCAGACTGTGTAGTGAGCCATGGACATAGGAAGAGCTATCAAAAAGGTACCACGCTCAATCCGTTTATTTCCCGGACAATTAAACTTGTGATTTATCACAAATCGAATTTGGACAGTCTGGCACCGAGTTGAACTAATAGGCCATTTTATTTGAGGATAGTTTCTTACTGGATCAAGGATTTGTTGACCAAACTTTGAAGCTTACGTTCAAGTTAAAGTACACACAAGATTTAATCGACTTACAAACTTACCTAATGTAAATTACACTTATGTTTTGAGCCTTTTACTTAACTAAAAAAGTATACTAAATACGATCTTTTTTTTTAGATTATTACAGGTGGGACCTGTAGTGCAAAAGTATTTATTTTCTTCTGCTTGTCTCTATCTTTTACAAAAATGCACACATTATAATTTCCTATGTGTTGAGTTTAACAAATGATAAAAATAAAAAAATCCTAAAAATAATATGTTTTATTAAAACTTAAAAAAATATAATATTTTTTTTTCATCATGTTTTTGTTTAGGAATTTGGAGTAAGTTTTTACGAGTAAAGTTAAGAAATATCATAAAAATATTTATATTGATTGTCACTAAGGATCTTTGGTTAATTTACTAAATTTATAAAGGTTCTGTTAAATGATTAATTGTATTACATTAAACTGATGTATCCAATAATTATTTCTGTCTGCTGATAAAACACGTATGGAAATCTACCCTCGGAATTAAAACCACTAAAAATGCGAAATTGTGAACAGCAGCAACTTGATAGAAATATAGTTTTCCTAAAGAAAAACTCAAGGTTTCTGAGTACTTTACTGACATATTGCTCACTCAGGAGGGGCACAGTCCGTAACAAAATAAAAAAGGTTTAATCGAATAAGCGGGATCTCTCCCAAGGGACTATTAAACGGATACCATGCACGCCAACGCAATGTTACTCCGCAAGGTCTTAAGTATATTAATTATGGCAGCACTTCTTCTCTTTAGGTTCTGGAGGGTGAATACTGTACCCATTTTATTTTGACTGACAGCTTCAATTAGTATTTGACGCGGCGGTGTAGCGTTACAAAGGGACCCGATAACACAACGGAGCTTACCAGTAATGGATTATCAATATTAAAATATGCATTTAAGCGGGAATTGGATACAGTGATAGAGGGAAAGTTCTGTAAAGGAAGACAAAAATATAAATCGTACCTAAACCTTATTTATCCGAGTACACAGACTTTTACCCGCTAAAGCTTAGCATGCATACGAGTAATTGGTCTATAAGTTAAATATAAATTTCGGAAAACTGCAAAAATTACATCGTGGATTCCATTAACATTACTTACATAAAAATATCCGCGCTCAATTACGTCTCTAGCCCTAGCGGTAGATTTTTTTTATTTTGTCCCGATGCCGTTATCGGAATAAGTAGCCTTTGTATTATTCCTGATATCTTTTACTAATCTTCATCAAGACGACCGGAAGGCCAAGTGGCTAGAGAACCTGACTACGAAGCTTGAAGTTCCGGATTCGATTCCCGGCCGGGCAGGTATTTGTATGAACAATATATACGAATGTTTGCTCTCGGGTCTTGGATGTTTTATATGTCATTGTGTTTAAATATGTATTTATCTACATGAGTATGCTTATCCGTTGCCTAGTATCCAAAGTACGAGTAAAAGCTTTGTTTAGTTTGGGACTAGTTCAATTGGAGTCAAGTGTCCCATGATATTTATTTATTTACTTATCTAAATCCGTCCAGCGTTTTAGCGTGAAGGCACGTGAGTATGAGCTCACAGCTTCTCTCGCATTTATAACTTTAGTCGAATTTCTCTGTATATTTTCTGTATCAAAGTCAAAGTCAAAGTCAAAATATCTTTATTCAATTTAGGCTACAACAAGCACTTATGAATGTCAAAAAAATCTACCACCGGTTCGGAAAACCTCTGCTGAGAAGAATCCGGCAAGAAACTCAACGAGGTATATATATTTTTTTAAAACAGATTTACAATATTATTAAATGATATGTATACATCACAAGTATTTAACACACAACACACACAACTTTATTTTTAACACAGTAGGTTCGCTATTTGAAGGGATCGCTAATGCGGATCGGAATTATTTCCAAATATCCCTGTCCATGATATAATCATTAACTTTATAGTATGTAAAAGTTAATGATGTTTACAATATTTTTTAATTAAGGAGAAACATACAAATCCGATTTGTAATGGTAAATTTTCACAATGAACGACTTAACGCGCAACCTACAAATAACTGCAAAAATAACTAAAGGCCATAAGCCAAAAATAAAACGTTGCGTGATTTCCGTCACGCGATAAAAACAAAACGATTTTGTTTTCTTGCTAGGAATTTCGGTGAAATATTTGGGTACTTTCAGTTGCAGAGGTAAGCCACGGGACCGCAGCAGGCCAAACACTGCACGCTAATGTACCGGTACAGACGAGCGGTCCAATCGCTGAGATAAAACTAGCAACAGAACTTTTTTGGTTTAATTAAGTCTCTCTATCTTTGAACGTAGGTACCTTAAGTGTGTTGTGTGTCTGGTTGTAATAGGTTGAAATTACTATTTCACTATGTCTACTTACTAGTAGACATTCTTTTTTTTAATACTTAGTAAAATTAAAAATTATGTATGAATAATAATTACAAATGTTGCTTTGATTTCACTACACAGTGGTTCGGAAGCGCTTGTGTCCAACTTTTTATTTTTATTTTAAAAGTTGTACAAAATTGTCTAATATAATTTATCTAGAAAATTAACTAATAAGGTTTTATGTTCCAAAACAATACTAATAATAAAATATGCTTAGCAATCAATTATAAACATATTAAAAATAGGTTTGTATGAGTTTTAAATATTATAGATTCTCCTCGAAGCTCTTCAGCCAAAATTTTCCTAGTTTAGGGTAATATGTGTTATTTTTCTCTCTCAATACCTAAGAGTAACAGGCTTTTGTTAACATTGTATTTCTTATGAAAGAAATAAATTGTATTATTACTAATATTATTAAATAGTTGTGTGTGCAATTTACTCGAAAAAATGTATTAATCTAAGCTACAAACGATTAATTTTTACTGTAAACTCCAAAATATAATCAAGACGCCCGTATATGCCGCCCGAACGCCACCACAAGTGGGCCAAACTCTAGAACAGATTAAAACTTGTGATGAATCGCTATTTCGTTTCCCACTCCAACTTCTAGATGCGGGAATGTGCTTTATGTGTGAAAATGTAAATACTAAGAGAACTTTGCGAAGGAAATCGCGTTCGTTAAGTGTTGACAGAGACTTGTCGGCTTTCCCTAGTAGATTATTTGAAGGATTTGCTTAATGCTTATGCGCTTGCTTGTATAAAGGATTAAGCAAAGCCAACGTTTGCTTTTGAACTCCCGGTTTTATCTATTAAAGTTTTTGCAGCAGCTTAGTTTGAGTATGGCCTTTAGAATGATCAATGGCTGTGAAGTTGGATTAATTATTTGAGTTGTTTTATAGTTACTGTCAGACAACCTCGAAAAACTGATTGTGCTAGGCAAGATAGAGGGGAAAAGACCAAGAAAATGGTCGCCAACCTGATGGTCGGATCAAATTAAGGCGACAACGGGGCTCACTTTGCCTGTACTCTGAAACAGGCCGAGGACAGAGTGGTATGGAAAAAGTTTGTCAACGTCTTCGTAAAGGCTTATTAAGAAGGGCACGACCTTCAGAAATGAAGAATAAGACGAATAAGGGAGATAGTTACTTGCATAAATCGGTTGACCGCAACTCTCATGGTTTCATCAGTCCGTCTAGCACCTAGTGGATGGGTGGGTTCAGGTGGACGCAAGAGGTGAGTTAGGGGAAGGAGTAATGATGATGATGATAGTTGCTTGATGTAATTTTTAGAAATAGGTGCAGAAACAAATTCATGGCTAACGAAGTTACGGGAAACAGCGGAACTAATTGTAATTAAATACTTAATAATGATTTTCCTAAAACAAATACCACAAAAAGAATGTAGCTAACAAAGTTTCAATCGCCATCTACATACCAATTCTGATTAAAATAAGAGTGCACTTTTTTACAATAGATGTAATAAAATCTATCTAAAAATCGGTGTCATAAAACATCACTCTAAATATGACTTTCTGGCTAAAACGATATGTGTACTACCGTATACAACCCTTGGCCAATATTAAGCCCACGCATTGCAACATCGCCGCTAAAATTGATAGAGTAACACAAACAAAACTACTTTGCTTACAATGCCACATTCTTCTAAAGACGCATTGGCCGATGTTTATTACAAGAAGCACAATATCATGTAATTGCGAAAGATACACTGGCTCATTTAGCGCAGGGTTGGCGTGAAAGATTTTTTTTTCTCTCTTAGTATAATATTTTTATAAGACGTAAGTAGGTATCATTTTTTTTAATAAATTGAGCAGTAAACAGACAGAACCTTTCTTTTTCTTTATACAAAGAAAAACTGCCAAGTTCGGTTCGTTCAAATTTGCACATAAAAGAAATAATATGGAGATATCACTGAACTTGTATGATTGATAATATTAAGGATAGTGTAACAAGCTATTATGAAATCTCTCTCTTAGGTGTAGCATATTCCTACCTACCTTGTGTTTTTGTCCCACATGCATCGGAGCGGATTATACTGTTTTCGCAATCATGAGCCTTAGAATGATGCCAGGTGCAAACAATTAACGGCTTGAGACTCATATTTTCGGAAATTGTTTGAATTAATTTTATTACCATTATTTTGGTTTGTTTAAATTCTAGTTTTAAGGTTATGCAGAGTAGTCAGTGAGTGACAGTGACGTCGTGACATTGACATTCGGCATGGGCCACAGATGGGATATGACATGACAATCAACAGATTGTGCGTGTCATATCGACGTCGGTGGTCTATGGATAGTAAATGCAAATTATATGTGGTTATTGTTTTTAATGTTTTGTTATTTTAGTTGCATTGTGTCTTTTGTTTTTATTGTTATTATTATTATTATTATTTTTGTTTGTAATTAGTTTTGTATAACGTTTCAAACTTTCGTGATTCTCACTCATAGTCAAAATACCATAGACGGGACTTATCACGCTATTTATACACGAGTAAAGGTGGAGTGGAGGTGTGATAGGGTGACTAATAAAAGTGACCAAGTGCGGGTAGTTCGTGATACGAGTGCCGGTACTATTAGTGATCAAGTGCGGGTAGTTCGAAGAACTCGCGCTGCTAGGCAGACTTGACACCCCTGGCGGCTACGCTCCGCTTCGCTCCCGCTTTAGCGTTCTTAACCTAACCTATCCGAGTCGCTTCTGCTCCGAACCGTGTTGCTCGCTCGCTTCGCAATTCTAACCTAACCTAATCTACGTGATTAAAATTTACTCAACTCAAAGGCTGTTATAGTGTCGATACTCACCATTTACATGGATGGCAAATACTATTATGGCATGTGATACTTATATATTTTACAATGATTATGAAAAATGAAATTATTGAAATTAATATTAACGAAGATTCTGTCATTTGATTAATATGGTAAACAATGAGTAGTGAAAATGAACTTATATATATTGATGTTGCACGACGAACACTCGTACCAGCGTACTAGGAATCAGCGTATAAATTTTCGAATTTTTTGGATGCTTACACTTAGATCTCATCGTGATAAAAAGTTTTCTGTGTAATAATTCAAAAATCCAATTACAATACAATACAAATATAATATATATATATATGTATATATATATATATATAATTACCTATATACAAACCAAATTTATTTAAATCCATTCAACCATTTAGGCGGATCAGCAAGCACAGCGTAGGACGTCAACCAACGAGATAGTTAAACTTCCAACTGAAACAACTGGAGGTCTATGGGGGATGCTTATGTCCAACAGTGAACGTTGAAGCATTTTAGCATCATCATCTCACAATGGTGAGAGATCTTCTCCTTCTCTTCCAAAGAAGGCCGCCATGGCCGATCCTGTGTTGCCTGTGTTCATCGGACTCTTGTGAATTTTACTCCTACCTATGTCCACCTTTAGTGGCTCTATCTACGCTGCTTCCGGTACATGGCCGCCAGTCAAAACCACATTGGCCCCATTGGCCATCACTTCTTCGAGCCATGTCCCCTGCCTAATGTTATTTAAGGAGATTTATTGGCTAAGTTTTTTTTTTCTAGATTTGTTTAAGTATTTGAAATCGTTTTTCGCACTCACCCCTAGTACCTAATATGTTCAGGTCGCTATCATTTGCGCCTACGCACTCTGAACGCCCTAGAGAGTAATGTATGTTCAATGTATTACCTACTTACTGGTAATCTGGATTCATATTTTAGTTTGTTTATAGCTTTTGAGGCACGCTTTTATCCGCCAATAACATTTGTTTTGCAACGTGGGCGGTTAGAATGAGATAAAGATATTTTAGAAGGAAAAAGATTTTTGGGTGCACTGGACAGGATTTGAACCCACATGTCCCGGCTATATGAACCAAGTTTACCAACTGGGACAGTGGGGTTTTCGAGATCAACCTCCCGAAAATCTCAATGTAATAAAATACATCTAGCCGTAATATTTTGAGTATTTAGGATATTTTAAGACCGATTTAAAGTTAGCGATTGTTTTTAATTAAATATATGCTTCCGTAAGGTTAAACGATTGAAATGATAAGTTAGCTGCAAATATAAACAAAATTTAATAAATAACTCTTGATATTATTTTAGAAGCACTTTTCAGTATTACCAAGCTAAATAGCTAAACAAATAAAAAATATTTATTTGTTTAGCTAAGGTTTAACCATTATATATATGTATATTATAAATATAATTTAATAAATATATTTTAATTTTTTAAATAATAGACTCAGGAGTATTAAAACATTATTAGCAACCATCGGTAGCAGAACCCGTACTTCTCATAAGTACAGCTACATAACAATTATTGGTATTTAAAATCATGTAAAGTTAAAAAGTAAAATCACGTAAAAGTTAAGATTGTTATCGGTAAAGTCTATAAAAACAAAGGCATAAATGTTTCTACGAGAAGTATTAAACCTGAAGATTATTAGTCTAGGTAGATCATAAAGCTGGGATTGTCTAAAGGTGCGACCAAACCGCTGCTTAAAAAACGGTGACGGCACGGAATCGCAGTGACGCACCGTATGCGCACCGTTTTTATCGCATGGTCTCCACACCGCTGCTTTAAATACGGAATCGCAGTGACCTGTTGTAAACTTCAGGTCTTTACCGAACAAAATTCGTGACGTTTACGGCACGCTCACTGCGATTCCGCACCGTTTGCGTATTTTAAGCAGGGGTGTGGAAGCATGCAAAAATACGGTGCGCATACGATGCGCCACTACGATTCCGTACCGTCACCGTTTTTTAAGCAGCGGTTTGGTCGCACCTTAATTCGTGGAATAAATTAGTCGATAAAACTGGATTTTATGGACAACAGTTACTAGCTACTAGCACTGTATTTACTTGGGAACAATACCAAATACAGGTACCTAATTAAGGTTTCTAGGATAGTTACTGTTTTCTTATTTTTAACCCCCGACGCAAAAAGAGGGGTCTTATAAGTTTGATCGCTATGTGTGTCTGTCTGTATGTCTGTCTGTGGCACCGTAGCTCTTAAACGGGTGGACCGATAGTTCTTAGACATGATTTATCAAAATCGGTTCAGCCGTTTCAAGATCATCAGCTCTTGTTCGCTGCGGTAGGAATCTTAGACGCATAATGGGTATTTAGTTTACTTTCAAACATATTTGGGACCTAAAATACATGGGTGGTATGCTATAGGTATAACTGCACGATTATGGAGTTCTCGGCCTGATGCTGCAGCCAGGATATCCAGAACACTAGTAGGTACGACTCTTGATAAAACCATAGCAGATATGTCGTGTTTGGATTCATTTTGATCAGTATTTGATTCTACATACAATGCAATTGTGGCAACAGGATGAGCTGATGCTGCAGCCAGGATATCCAGCACACTAGTACACTCTATAAAAAATAATAGCACATATGTCGTGTTTGGATTCATTTTGATCAGTAATTGATTCTACACACAATGCAGGGGTGGCAACACGACGAGCTGATGCTGCAGCCGGGATATCCAGCACACCAGTATACTCTTGAAAAAATAATAGCAGAATGTCGTGTGTACAAACTGAGACATGGATGCACAGACAAAAAAACGCCGCCAAAAAAGACAACTAAAAAGTAAATAATATTTATGCACTACCTAGCTGTTGCCCGCGACTTCATCTGCGAAGAATTCGTTAATCCTGATGCTGATCGGACTATGCTGATTTCCCGCAAAATTAGCCTAAGTTAATTTAGTATGAGTACTTAGTAATATTTTTTTATCTAAGCGTCGTCGGTGTCGGGGGACCGCTAAGGTTAATACTTTAAAAAATACAACATATGTACTTAAGTTTCCTGTTAACCTTAAACTCCTCCAACAATTTCGATGAAATTTGGTATAATTTAGGGGTTTTCTGGGATGACAAATCAGTCTAGCTTGGTCCTATATCTAGGAAAACACTTATTATCGAGTTAAAACCCGAGCAAAGCTTGGCTGATGGCTGCTCGGTCGCCCGGGTACTTTTAAATTTAACAGAGTATTACAATGATCACTAAAACTACAAATAATAAAAATAAGAAAAAGAAAATGAAGGAGGTTCCCATACATGAAATATGTTTTTACGGTTTCGGAGCCAAAATGGCAAAAACGGAACCCTTATAGTTTCGCCATGTCTGTCTGTCTGTCTGTCTGTCCGTCCGCGGCTTTGCTCAGGGACTATCAATGCTAGAAAGCTGTAATTTTGCACGGATATATAGGTAAACTATGCCGACAAAAAAGTACAATTAAAAATTAAAAAAAAATTTTTTTTAGTGTATCTCCCATAGACGTAAAGTGGGGGTGATTTTTTTTTCTCATCCAACCCTATAGTGTGGGGTATCGTTAGATAGGTCTTTTAAAACCATTAGGGGTTTTCTAAGACGATTTTTCGATTCAGTGATGTGTTTGCGAAATATTCAATTTTAAAGTGCAAATTTTCATTAAAATCGACCGTCCCCCCCCCTCTAAAATCTAAACCGGTGGGTGGAAAAATTTGAAAAAAATCAGGATGGTAGTAAGTATATCAAACTTTTAAAGAAAACTATAACGGCTAAGTTTGCTTGAGAATTATTAGTAGTTTATGAGTAAATTAGCAGCCTAAGGTATAAAATATACCTAAACTTGGAAGATTCCGTATAAAATACGAAATCCTTAGAAAAATATTACTTAATGTTTTCGTAATGGCTACGGAACCCTACTTTGGGCGTGTCCGACACGCACTTGCCCGGTTTTTTTGGTACAGTCACCACAACACAACACACAACAACAAGCACAGCAAGCGTGCATAAATATCTGATAAGACTCTATTTCTAGGGCCGGAAGGACGTGTCAGATATTTTTGCACGCTCCGCTGTGGCAGATATTAATAATGCTGGTGACTGTACAATGGTACTTTTCGTGTGCGAATCTTATTCGTACTTGGTGGTGATTTTAATCAATTACACAGAATATCCCATTATGTTGGCAAAGTCCTCCGCTTCGACCTTTTTGTATTTTGTGGCGTACGCTTACTATAAACGAAATTATGAATTCAAGTATCTCTTCATCTTTCTTCTTGTTTATTGCTATCATTTAAATTACATCAAATAAGTTCCCATCAGAATATTAAATTACTTTGCCGGTTCCTAGACAACCTAGCTCCATACAAACAAATTACGATTAGCCATAGATATTCGAGCATCTACCGTATAAATTTGAACTATTGTAATAACCGGAGCTTTCCCATGAATGTCGTGACACCAGTTAAGGTGGCCCACACACATTGGGTTAAATACCTTATTTATAGCTCACTTGTGCTGACCTTAAAAAGACGGGGTTATGCAGAAAGTAAAAGGAAAAGTTTGTACGATTTTCAGATGCTGAGTTTCAAGTTGAAGATGTATTAAAAAAAAGTTTTTGGAAAAGGCACAAATGCATACCTATTTTTTTTTAAAGTATAATGCTAGCTGAGGTCAAGAGTCCTTATATCGTACTTTTGGAGATAAATATTGGTTAAGAAGATTTTAACTTACATTATCATTATAAACACAAACCAACTATGTAGATGGAAAAACTTCTTTTAGCTTCTTTTCTACCTACTTACATACACGGCAAAAAACTGTAGTTGTAAGAGCTAAGGAATTCAAAATAGTTGTTTATATCGTCAGAGCTATTTAGTTTTCAGTTGCCTAATATCCAACCCAAGTGCCCAAGTTAAGTATATTTACAAAAGTACGTATAATTATAAGGTTCTGCATTTTATCAATGTTTTACACGTCAATATTCTTATCAATCACTCAATAAGCCGCTGTTTGTTGTATGTATGTATGCTTGTATGCTTGTACGCCATTGCTTTAAAAAGCGTACGACCAATTTTCACAATAATTTTGATATATTTATCTAGAACGAGAAAAATTCAACATTAAAATTAGATTCGTATTTTTTAGGAGAGTAAAATTACTTACGTCTGCTCAGATACTGCATAAACGCGTCCCCTTCGCTAGTTCTAAATACGGTCGTACTCGAGCAATGTATTGGTACAAGCTTCGATATTTTGTTTGCTCTGACCATTCGTGTAACGGAAACCGAGGCGCCGTGCCTGCTACGCGGAAGTATGCGATATGCTCATAATACTCACACTTCGTGATACTGCATAGTTGAATTGAGGAGAAAACTGAATAGTTTGTAGTTAAATTACAGGTATGTCCAATAACAAATATAAGACATGTGTATAATCAAACAGTATTTGTTACGGAATGAGATCCTTTATATTAAGTGACAGTCACTTTTGTATCTACACTTGTGAATATCATAATATATCTAATGTTAGCGTACAAATATAATGATGATGTTTATTAATCTAACTTTTATATGAAACGGCTTTTTATGGGTGTACTTATGACAAAATATGAGACTAAAAATGTACGCTGCTACTCTCTTTGTATACGGATTTTTTAAGTCCGATTTTTATACACTAATGCACAATTTTCAAACGTTTTCTTTCATACAAACTTAACAATTATAAACACATCTGAAAAAGTATTAACCGAAAGGTGCATTCGTTCCGAAATGATGCGCAAACATATATTGCTTCAATTAGTTTTTTTTTATACAGACAGCGGAAACCAGCCATAGTTATTTACTCTGTAACCTCCATCGGTTGTATTTATGAAAAAATATATATTACCACCTTCGAACACCCGTACCTTATATTCAAGAAATTCAGGATATCCGTTCTAAAGTTTATCATAAAAAAGTATGTTTGCTGAAATTCAAATTAGTGCCCACAGCTTTACCAAATTTGGCAACAGGACCAAAAAAAGATAACAATTCTCAAGTTTAAGAGACACATAAATTTTCTTCGACTTTGTCCCGCTCAAGAATTTCATCGTCAACCCACACGGCGGCTTAATCACGCCGCCTATACCTACACACGGTATTCAGCTTTTTACGACTCATCCAAAACGAACTGTTACCTGCCATTTAAAAGTAATAAAACTGCTTTTTAGACACTCAACCACTAAATATTAGGCGAGTAAAAATATAGAGTTTTAATAGCTGAATTTCTCTCACCGAAACTACTTGCGTCAAATGACCTGAAGGCATCTGTATTTATATTTTAATCGGGCTCTTACTTTTACATTTTACTCTAAATTGCTTTATAAGCAGAGGGTTATTTAATCTATGTTTAATGTTAAAATGAATACTAAACCAGAGATGCTGACCTCTCTAAATTATAAGACGGTTAACATACTTTCTATTGAGGCTAACAAATTAGTACCAATTACACATTTGTCGATAAAGATGATTGATTAAAGTGAAATTAGGCCTTCGTTTCTTATTGTAACTCATTAAGCCGTAAATATGGTAGCCGAGTTGATTGAACTTGGCATTGCAACTGAACTTGATTTAAACTTTGAAGGCTGTGAACATTATTTCGAAACAAAGGAATTCCACAATCAAACGCCGATGTTCGATGGTAGTTTAGCGATAGTACGCTACGGTATCAGCTCAGTTGTATTGGCTTACACCCACTCACGGTGATGCAGCGCGATCGATGCATTTAATTGTTGTATGATAGCACACTAATGCACCTGTCAAGGAAACAAAGACCCGGCTAGATAAGTCCAAAATTGAAGCACGATCCATTTTTGTTAGCGGCCTTACGTCCCTCAAATGTAAATGTTTATACTTTCTCGTTTGTTGTGCTCGTCTGATTTTCATCTCGACCGATATGAGACGTGCCAGTCATTTGTCATGTGCCGACGGACCGAGCATTTGAGCCTTTTAGTTCTTGGTTCACAGTTTTACTGAGCATTCTATGTTACGCAATAGTTATAATGCATATATACATGTTTTGTTTACACAATATCCAATCGTTCAATGGGTTACTCAGGTGGTCGACTTAAATGTTTATATCTATAAAAGAATTTTGAAGACAAAATAGTATTTTGACGTAAGGTAAGGATTTCAATACAAACATTATATAATCGTAGCAAATACTCTTGAAGAATGCTTTTACAACATATCAGATATTGCGCTGCATAATATTATTAATAGCTGCACCGCAGATAGGCTTTATGCTTAACGATTGGAGGCGCGTACATTTTACCAGGAGCACGTAACGAGTAGTACTAGTTCCTTACAATGCTATCTCCCAAGGCTAAAAACCAGTTATGATCCATTATCAGATCCTGTGCCAGGGGTGGCATTAAAATGTCGGCTTGGCCCTGCTTTGTTTATTAAATTATGTCCACCGTCGCTATAAATATTGGCCTCGAGACGCGTTCATTTAGTGAAATACCGATCCAACTTACGATATAGTATGAGTAATGCAGTGTCCTTAAGGATAAAGTTCTGAAGTCGCATAAACAAGGCTAAGAGAGGAAAAATGGGGTTTTATCTAGATCACAGCGAACGATTTGCCGGAGTGTCGGAATACTACCGCAAGTTCAGCCGTCGTTAGAAAAAGTTACCTAAGTGGGAGCTCAGCAGTTTCAAAAGGGCTTATAATTTTCCAACGTTGCGATTCTTTGAGATATGATCGGTGAGTATTAAAAGTAATTGAATGAAAAACAAACGAAAGTTGGGCGAAAGAGAGAAATAAATCCGGCAAAAAAGGGAAGAACGGAGATGTAATGACGTAGATAACTTCAACCAATTACGGGGAACGCAGAAGTGCTGCATCGGCTGAATAAAAATGGACTCTTGGTTTGCAAATATGCAAGGACGGTAATACGTAAAAAGCTACGGCTGCAGGAGCTACAGGTTGTGTAGAGCTTTTGCTTTTATTTAACGTCTGTATTTTTTGACAAGCTTTTATTTAACTTGCCCTGTTTATTTATTTATATATTACTGATGCAACCACATAAATTAAAATTATCTAGTAAAACATTTAATCAATTTTTGAAGGAGTCCCTCTAAATAAACACTAGTTTTTACGTATGTCAAAGACCAAGTTAAATTTATTACTTTGAGTATTCACTGTATTTGTGCTGACATAATGGTGTCACTATTGTACCGTTTTTGTCAAACTTAAAACGTAAAATTGCTAAAAGTGGCTCCGAAGCGGTAACGTTTCGTGTGCTCTGCCTACCCCATATGGGAACACAGGCGTGATGTTTGTGTTTGTGTATAAAGGCCATAAAATATTCACATTGTGATCCATTATAACAGGATTTTACTCTTATAGTTTTAATGCAACATCCTTTAAATACCGCATCCCGCAGGCGAGGCGACACTGATTTTATCTCTCAAGACGCCGATCCATTATTTCCTTAGCCTTTCTTAGATTACGGTACCAATTACTCTTAAAAGACCACGAAGGTGATTTTAAAAAGTTTGCAGCTTTTAACATTTTTTTTTAATTTTTAACTTCCGCGATACTCATTAAGACGACTTTCTAAGTAGGTAACTAGTTTTATTATAAACATTTTTAAGAACTACTCGTACGATAACTTTAAGCGATTCTCCAATATTATTTTTACATGTATCTCGCGTTTTTAAGAATTTGATTGTAGTGGGACAGTCTTACATAAAATTCTTTATGATCTTGACATTTGTTTGGGATTGTTTCAAGAAAGGTCGTGATCGAATTTTAATGGCGCCTTTTGCTCTGATATTGAGTCACTGCGCTTTATTGCTGGAGACGGTACGACCTCTTGACCTTAACCTAATTCCATTGATTTTTTTAATATCACATCAAGTTTCTTCATCAGAGCTGCCAGCCTCTCAGAAAAGTCAAAAATAACCGAGCGTCTTGTTATCTTTAATATTTTAGACGCACTATTTTTTTAAAAAACGTTATTAATTAAACGGCGCATCACATTTAAAATGTCACTTGCATACCTTTAAAGCCATAATTATTCGAACTTCATAAAACGCAGTAAAATCTAGTGTCAAAGATAGAATTCACATGCGTGTGAGCATACAATCAGATAATTAAAATAGTCGTGGGCAGACATGATCCGTCCTTTATTACCTTAGTTCCAAGCTTGGCACTCGAATCGATGAGAAAAATATCTACATCTACCACAGACAAACACGGATTCATTAGTTATTATGGCTCAGACTCACAGTACATCTCTTATTGTACCTTTATTTTTATAGCATGTGGCAATAGTGATGATCCGAATTTCAATCCCTGTAGGCGGTTTAAATAATGAAGGTTACAGATAACCCTGGGATGGGCTGCATTAATTAAATAATTATGACATATTGTGCGACCATTTCAATGGAGGGTGAAACCTGATAAGAAACGTAGGTAGAGCTCATTGCTAATTCAGACCGCCTGTTTCGATTGTATCAGAGTTTGCAGTTATAGATGGACACATAAAGGGTCTCATATTGTTGTGACAATAAAGATAAGGGTACGTTTTAATGCAAAAGTTAAATATCCTACGGAATTAGTATTTTGTAAATATAAGTTCTCGTCTGTAGACTTAAATGACATTCTTACTGCTATTGACAGTCATTACAATACGCTCGTAATTTCTTGCGTATAATTAAGAGATTTAAATTTTTTGGTGTGTATGTTTCTTAAAGCTTACCCTCACATGGATTATAGTGACCCTTAAATGTTTTCAGAAGCATGAGATTTTGTTTGAGATACCATTTTAATCGCCACAAAAGATCTTATCTAAAGGACGCGGCGCACTTGTTCTTTTTCAGACCTTTTAAGACTTACTTTTTGAGCACATCCTAATGGAACGGACAACACAATCGTATGTTGCCGTTACAGTTTTTTTGCATGACATTAACCAGTCTCGGGCGGGCCCACAATGTCTTATTTGCATTTTAATTGTTCTCTTGGGATTTAAAAATCAGTTCGCGATTAAATTTAGGCATTCCATTAAGACACGTTTGGTTAAAGGATTCTGTTAAATTAGCAATGTTAATTGAGACATTAAGACGTCTTAATTACTGGACGAGGTCCTTATTCGCATTCATGTTATGATCGTTGATATTTTTCTTTGTTTTTTGCGGTCGATGCCAATATTAATTTTTTATTAAGGATAACTGCGTTAGAGGACAAAACCATAAATTAGACCAAATGAATGTTGCAGACTTTTGTTCCCATGAAAATATAAAAAGACGGTCAAGATTTTATTAGTTTGTTGATATTGACTTCAAGCAAATAAATAATATATGGATAACTAATAAATTCTCATCAAAATGTATCACGCATGAATGCCTGTCACAACTCTGTGAAGGATCGTTTCCTCGATATATTCTAACAAACTTAATTATGCAGTTTTATTTTCTTCTTCTTCAACTGTTTATAAAGGCTTATTGGAGAAATTGAACGTAGCAGATAAAGCGTGGTAAAATATTTTATTTATTTTTAAACAGCGGCGCCTATGTTTTGTCTTAAAAACATGTAAAGAATCCTTAATTAACGGAAACAGTATCATACTGGCTCATTTTATTTATATTTGTGAATGAAACGTCACAAAGCCGTTTTTGATTAAATATACTTAATAATCCCTTGTATCACAAGTTTCTTATAGTCATTTAAATCGTAAGATGTATAAAAATTTACGCAAACATCTCAAAGATATTTTGCTTTACAAAAATATAACATGTCCAAAGCAGGGTTCAAATTTTTACTTAGAACTTAGAAACTCGACAACCTGAGCTCGCTACTTGCAACCTTCCTAAGATTAATAACGCACTGGTATCAGGTCACTTTGAACCGCAGTCTGTCAAAGTTCTTACCCTAATGTAACCCCAACCACGTAGCATATTTACACGTGAATACCTTCCTGCAATAAATCATAAAATCTCATGATATCTCAAGGAAATCTACCATAAAGGCAGCGCATTTTTTGTCTATATGGGTGACTTTTTGTTTAAAGTCACAGATCTTAATACAAACGTTAACCGATTTCGGTAAAATTTTGATATGTTATGTGTCAGTAAATGGCCAGGAAACGATCATTTCTGCTTTGGGAACTTTTCTACACTTAATCAACTTGAAATTTGGTACTGATGCAATTTAGATAGCAAAACAAGTACAGCACAGCCAATAAAAAGTACAGTCAGCTAAAAAAAATGTATGTATGTAAAAAATATGTGTGTATAAATGATTTTTTTAATAAAATTATTATTTTCAATTGGTGATTCGCTCTTTCGGTGGACGTATTTCACCACATTTGTGAAAACGCCGGTGTGATGCAGACGCTACACAATGACACATACAGTGCCTTATTCGGCAGTGCTACCCTCAGCCTGGGTCCAGTTCTGCGAAGCCACACTAACTCTTATGCCTTGACATTTGTGTCTCATGTTAATACGTATTAATTAGAATTTGATTATATTAATTACCTACCGGCTCGCTTTAATTTAATAAAAGCAGAACAATAAGAAGAATGCTAAATTATTTAGGCAACCAGATTCAAAATGCTTTTGAATTTTATTTTATAACTACACAAACGGGCGCCATTAAAATATCGTGTAAAGAATTTAAAATATTACAAGCAGAATTTATAAAGTATGAACGTTTACGTAAATTATTTTATGTAAATATAAATTTAAGGATTAGGTTTTAGCCAGACATTAGGTAGGCTCTTTCTTTCGCCTGCTTGTTTCTTTAGCCCTTATGAATATTAACGTGAATCTCATTAAATTTTGTGCCCAACAAACTTCGTTGAAAACAGAAAATATTATTTAGACAGAGCTTAAAATGTAAGCTGGGGTTTGACGCAGAATAAATAACTACTACACCGTACTCGTATAACAGTTATTGTACTCAGAAAAGTTATTAAAAAAAACTTTTCTGACGGTTCTTTGAAAAACGTTTTGTTTGGTATGAAAACGAAACAAGGTGGTTTTAAAAGCGTTTTTTAAAAAAAAAGCTCAAAACTCGTGTTTTTCGGAGTCCCATTTGATTACCTAATTGAATAAAAAAACTGTTAGAAAACTTTTTATTAACCGAAATGAAATTTAAATTTTGTTTTTGTTATAAAAAACGTTTTGTGTAACATTCTGTGCCAACAATTTGTAACACATCTAACTAAAAAGTTTAATATATATCTATAATAAAACGGAATACCGGAATGTAGTGTTCTATAGAGTAGAAGTTTTATTTTGACTTAGATACTTATTAAAATTTAGTAACATTTGAACTACTTAGTTGTATGCAAAACGATAGTACATACTATTAACAACATCTTCATAATGGTCCTTAGCAAAGCAAAGGAACAAACAAAGACTACTCGCACTTAAAAATCAAAATATTTGGTGAACAAAAAACTTCTAAATGCCTGAACGGCACGTGCTTAGAGTTGTAAGGCGTTGTAAATATTTAGAGAAACTTTAACAATGGATATCATCTGATTGTAATTCCGTGGAAGTTTTTGACGTGTGCCACTACCTACTTTTAAAAGGATAATAAAAACATTTAGTGTAAAAATGGATGGGTTTTGAAAGGTTTAACAATTAAATAATAGACAAGTATTAAAGTAAATATTAAGATAACTGCTTACACCCCCGAAAAGTCAACCGATCTTGACAAATTTTTGATATTTTGTCAATCAAAATTTGACGACCGGATGGCCAATTGGTTAGAGAACTTGACTACGAATGTTTGTTCTCGGGTCTTGGATGTTTTTAATATTCAAAATTTAATTCATACTCGTATAACCGTTATTTCTGCTTTAAATTCATGTCTTATCATATCACTGATTCATCCCAGCGATATGCTGAATTATGCCACAGCCTTTGCCGATAGCATATCGGTCTGAATTAAAAAAAAAAAAGATTTCCTTTGTTTCTTGTCTCACTCATATGCAAATGCGAGGCCGCCCCTGATTTAGGACCGGCATTACAAATTCACAAAAACGATGGCAAATATATATGAGTTTTAGACATAGAGCTGCCATTTGGTTTTTAGGGCTTCAAGGGTGCCAAATGATCCTTCAACTGTCGTGTCTGTACATACAGTTATTACTGGGCTGTATGTATCTATTGAACCGTAAAAGGCATACACCTGGCCGTATACTACGAAGTGCAAAATTCGAACTTCTTATCTTGCCGTGCCGCTGACGCTTATATATAATGCTTTATTTAATACGCGAGTGAGAGGGATGGTACGATACGAACTTCGATTTTCGAATTTAGTAGTAGCCGCACTGTTTTTTTTTTAAGAATGTATATTACTTGTATTTCTTTGGCTTAGTTGACAATAAGCAGGTTTTATTTCGCGCTTTTATTCATTCATATTCAAACCTTTTTACATTCCTTCGCCGTGGCCACGAAGAAACGGGGTAAAATGTAAAAGGTTCTATTTCAATGTCAATTATAACTGTTATTTGTTGCATGAATAAAGATTAACTATTTTTTTTCAAACGTAGCACTAATAAATAAAAAGAGTGGACGTGGCGGCAATATTTAACGTATACAACGATTTATAGCGTTTGATACGGCACGACAAATTGTACGGCCAGCTCGTATCACGTCACTGTATTGTTGCTTTATCTGCGTCACTTAGCGCCGAATGAGTTACGGGTGTTTGAGCGGTTATAAGAAGTATACACCGTGTTATTTTTGATTTTCGTTAACTTTAACCCTTAATTAACCCTAATAGCCGTGGTGGCCTAGTGGTTTGACCCATCGCCTCTCAAGCAGAGGGTCGTGGGTTCAAACCCCGGCTCGCACCTCTGAGTTTTTCGAAATTCATGTGCGGAGTTACATTTGAAATTTACCACGAGCTTTGCGGTGAAGGAAAACATAGTGAGGAAACCTGCACAAACCTGCGAAGCAATTCAATGGTGTGTGTGAAGTTCCCAATCCGCACTGGGCCCGCGTGGGAACTATGGCCCAAGCCCTCTCATTCTGAGGGGAGGCCTGTGCCCTGCAGTGGGACGTATATAGGTTGGGATGATGAACCCTAAATTAACAGTGTGCACCAAAATACACATGATTCAAACTACCTTTTCGTATTTTTTTAATGCATAAGTAAATTACTGCAAGACACTATGGGCCTAATTCTCAATACTCTAACTCTTAGTTTAGAAGATAATCAACAGTTAAACAGTGTAAAAGTTCTTAATTTATGACTTTTTAACGTCCGTAACTAAAACGTAATAATTTACATAATAATAAGTATAATTAAATAAACAATCAAGCAAAAAAAAGTAACTTGGTATTAGACGTTAATAATTGACTTTTCTATATGCAAAAAAAGAAAGAAGCATTGGTGTTTTTTTAAGATAATTCCAATTGCAAAATCACGGAATTTCAGCAGTTAACCTTGTTTATGTTAGGCGCGTATTTCGCTATCATGGGCTAGTTTCCGCGAAAAGCGACCGCTATTTTGTTGTTAGAATAATCTCAACTATCCATACGATGGTAGAATATTCGTCATAATGTTATTTTATCTAGCTTCCATTAAACTATACAAGACTGATCACCTAGCGAAATTGAAATATGACATACGTATACTTTCTACGAGACTACACGAAAACAAACGATTTCCAATACTGAGATCATTAATTTCATCCTAATACACTGTTATATTACAATGACAGGGTGTGTCGTATGAAAACAGCCTTTGCTGTAAGAAAATAGAGTTCTAGACAGGGGAGTAGAGGTGAAACTGTGTACAACAAATGGTTCTGCTCGGTACCACTTTTCATGCGTTTATTACGTCTTGGCACGGTATGAGAGCAAGCACTATTGATTCTATTTTATCGTGTTACTAAGTAGTATTAAGACGTATACACACTAGTTTTTCAAGCATTCGCTATTTTAAGCGATTTGCTATGTACCTAATAAGAATCATAAGAATTATAAACATCGAAAGAAAGTTCACTTAAAAATCTTTGAAAACTATAATAATTATAATATTTTTAAACCCCGAAGAAAACTCCGAAAAAGAGGGTAGTTTTTATTGTGAGCCTGTCTATAGAATCATAGCTCTCAAACGGATAGACCGACTTCAGTTCCATTTTTTAATCATAAGCCAGTTTTTATCGAGGTTGTTCGTAGCTGAATTTTAATAAAATCGATTTATCTGTTGAGATATTAAACTTCGAAATGACAATGCTGACAATGTCGTAGGGTTTTCAAGTTGTCTAAATTTAATAAGAGTTAAATCAGAATATGGCAATTCACACTTTCCTACTTACCAAAATTCATTAATGGCAACGATTTTCTTGGCAAGTATTGGTGTATGAGTGCATAGAAAAGTAACAAATATTGACGGAAGTATACGTACCTTACCCACAAATTTAGTGTCATGACATAATGAAAGTAACTATGTAGGTATGTAAGTACTTTGTGATTTGAAATAAATTTCAATTCACTTTATAACATTTTAACATTCGAATTTAGTATCTATAAATTCCAATACAAAATTGGACTTCATAAAGATTCATAATAATGTATAACATATAAATTATTTTAACGCAATACGGAATCACCCTTACTCTGCTTGTGGTTTGATTTATCGAAGTCAAGTAGATAGCAACATGTGAATTTGAGAGATAAAAAGACGAGTCATATTGAAACGAATGCTCTCCGGTTTATCAGCAGCTGGCAAATTGCATTGTCAAAGATATTGTTTAACGTAGGAGTAAGTAAGCAAATCTTTTGTGGGAAACTGCGTGAGATTTTACAATAAAGTTCCTGTAGAAGCATGGAAATTGCCACACAACTCTTTTAAAGAATACATAAAGAGTTCACTTCTGAAGAAAGCTGGTGATGATGCGACATGGCCTAAACTGAAAGCCGATGAAAATTAGGATGTTGATGTGTGATGTGATGTACTCGTGTTTGTGTGTGTGTGTGTGTGTGTGTGTGTGTGTGTGTGTGTGTGTGTGTGTGTGTGTGTGTGTTTATGTCGGTGTATTTGTATTGTATAGTGTTGTGAAGTGTGACTTGGCAGTGTCCCGGCGAATTTCGTGTCTAGTTTCTGGTTCTGTTGCCAATGTCCATGTTGCAGAATTTAATTTAAAAATATTTAATAGTTTGACATTTGGAAACCTTATACATCTCCATTTCTTTATTTTAATAATTATTTTTAATTTTTGACATTGGAGGCTTTTTACACCTCTGAAGATTGTATAATTTAATTAATTAAATTAGTTTACTTTGACATTCAGAGACTATATACATCTCTGAATTATTTAGATTAGGAATTTTATTTATTATTAACTCAGGGACTTTCTACATCCCCTTGCTATATAGTAATTTTATTATTAACTCAGGGACTTTATACATCCCCTTGCTATATTTAAGGCTGTATATTGTTAAGCTTATGGATTTTAAACTTGTATATTTTTAGTTTAATTTCTAGTCACAGGCTCGCAACGTCGAAGTTCCCAAGACGATACCATAGAGCTTATGGGAACGGAAGCAATACCATGCCCTCGGTACCGATCTGCTTTCAGAGCATGACATGAGTTCGTGTGAGCTAACTTTGGGGGCGGCAGACGTGAGCTTGCCTTCGGAATCCAAAAGCTTAATGGTTACTTGACCTGAAATGTAAATTTCAGAATTAAATTATTATTATTTATTTTTTTATTTATGACGGTGGAAGCAGTCTACACTTCCACTGAACGTAGATAATAGTTAGTGTTTAGTTTTGTAACTAAGGGACCCCATAAATCCCTGTAGTATTTTTATTTTTTTGTGTTTTTTTTATTTAATTGTATATTGTAGTTTTTAAGTATTTTATTTGTAATTATTTTATGTTGAAAAAATGACTTTCTGCCAAGTTTCTTGCGGCGCATTCTTCTTGGCAATGATGGTCTTGCGCTGGTAGTTTAAAAAATGACGTGTAAAAGTGCCCATTGCGGCCTATTTACTGAATAAATGATTTGAGATTTGATTTTGAGTAGATTTATTTGACAGTAAAAGGATGATGTTATTACTACCGTACCTGCTGGTATACGTACAATGGGTTTGCCGAATTTACAATTAAATTTTAAGTAACTTTATAAATTGTGATAAACGACTCGATATCATTAATGAACATGTTTAAGTATAAGAATGAGGCCTCTAGTGTCTTGGAAAAATTGACTTCATTTGGCCTGTTAAATGTTCCCTTAGTTAACAGAAATCAAAAATGACACGTTGTAGGTATACGTTTATATACAGTGTATACTTATTTTGAAATCTGTATCACCGGTCAGCGGCTTTATTGACAATATTTAGTATTTTTTACACACATACAATGTCCCGAAAAAAAAAGGAATAAATACCTTTTGTTTAGTTAGCAAACAAAACCTGATTCTCGTAACTTTTAGCACACTTTATTTTTATTTTGCTTCGATACACATTTTAAATATTATTTAAACCTGTTAGATGCATTCAATCACAACAAAAATCGTGTCAAAAAGACAAGTGCCACTATCACGGCGAATTTATAACAATAAATGAACAATAGTTTCTATGATCGAACAATACGCTGTAATTATGGCCATGATAAACTGTCATACAGTCTGTAAAGCAATGACAATCGGGGTGACCCCATCAGTGCCGTGGTCTAAAGAAAAAGAGGAAGCGATATGGAACAATTTGAAGAAACTCTTTGATCTATAAACTCTTACTGCGTTTGATGGTTACTATGGTTACTGTAAGTGTTGTTCTACCGAGCAAAAATAACGGGTTACGATGGAGTGAACTGTCCATAAATGACCTTTGCACAGTAATTGTATTTGATTGATTACAAGAATTGCTATAAAATACTCAAAATCTAATTTTATGTTACCTGTACGTCAAGTTTTTAAATTCCATACCTAAGGCACCCGAAAGTAGTATGAGTGAGTTTTATGTTCTAATAAACTTTATGATATGTATGATGTTTAAACAAAAGAGAAGCCAGCAAAAAAAATGCGTGTTAATGTTAGACTTCATTATGCGTTCCTAAATACTTAAACATATACCTAGTTTATTAATAACGTCACTCAATGGCCCTAAAAAACATGTAATATATAAAGCTTGTAACCTACAGCCTGCCTGTAGCCTGTTTAGCTATACATACAACCTGTAACTTGATTTTTATCTGCAGTAATCCGATTGACTTTCATTTTTATATGTGCATGTAGACCAGGTGATACTAAAAATGATTTTAAAATACAATGTTTTTTGTTTAGCTAAAACTGATATTTACGCTCGCGTCCGCTTTTAAATTGTAACCAAAATATGTCAAAGGAATTAGCAGCGATAGCCTCCGAAACTCGAGCTGCCATACATATGGTCTTTATTTCATTCCACTCAGCAAACAGGGGACAAATTTATGTCATTTTCGTACAGAAATGCTCGTGCGATATGTCCCAAGTTCAATGTTGACATTTTGTATTTGAGTATACAGGTTGATCCGTTGTTTCAAATTTTTTTTTATACACAGTCGAGCAACTTTTTTTGCGTATACTGGATATAAATTAAAACATACTGATTTTTATACAAATTAGATTACTATAAACACTAACATGTTGTGAATGTAAACTTTAATGAAGGGTCGGTAAAACTCCGTAATTTTAAACTGTAACTCATCATTTTAGAAACTTTTTTACGATACTTTTACATCTTTTGACTGTAGTGTTTGAAATTTTTCAATTTAGCGACTCAGCTGCTCATTTTAGATTATATTGACAAGTGATTTCATACTCTATGTTTTTGTGTTACCTATGTATTTTTTTCTAAAGTATATATGGCAACGGTAGTTGGCACATTCTCAAAAAATTGGCACCGCTGAATTAATTTTGCATTATTTTAGAAAATACTCAATTTTGCATTTATTTTTATAACTTTCGCTAGAAATAATGGATATCACGTAAAGGGAATTTATTTGTATTATTATACATTATTATTTGATAATTCAATTATAAGGATAACGCTTTGTGAAAAAAAAGTTCTAAGAGAAACCCATTGACAGGTGGCGGTGCTACTTCTTTGAGACATGAGTTGTTATAAATAAATGGGTGGTCCTTAATTGTCGTTATGCACTCATATGCTTTAGCTGCATGCTTGATTCGTTAAATAGAGACTGAGTTGAAAATAACCATTGTTATTGTTAAAGCTTTTTGGATCTTGAGTTGTAGCTGAAATGTAGCATCATTAATCAAAACTTAAATATTAATTTATAAATGATCAACTGCAAATATTATTGTTTATTTAAACACTCAAAAAAAATCTTGTTAACGTTACGTAGTGCACAAGCATAACGCCAAATATTAAATATATAAAACGAATCACCCTGTATCAAAATAGACAGTAACGGAACCCCGGTCAACCGTGGCAGTCGGAGGTTAATCATTACATTCAGCAGTATACAGTTACGAATATTATTGACACACCAAATGTCGGGGGAAACGGCTAAATTGAATGTGTGATTGGAAAATCAATATCAACGGCATTATGAAACGCGACTAGCTGTAGTTTTGCGCTATGATATATTAGATTATAGGCAGGTTATGAAACGTAAATGAAGACCAGAGGCCGTATTGCCTAACGTTTCTGGTACTCGCGATCGCAATTAAATGTCAATTTTTGTATGCGAAATCTGTCATTTGATTGCGACCGCGAGCGTCAGAAACCTTAGGCAATACGGCCTCATGTTGTTATTTTTGGGGAAATTTAGTAAAATCTCGGAATCAATTCAACTGCCAAATCTAATGGTTCACGCGCGCTATAATAATTATATTACTAATGTATAATAATAATGTATGCATGTATGTAAATACTTTATTGTACATAAACACACAAAAATAATACAAAAAGAAAACAACAAAACAAAAGAGTACAAAGGCGAACTTATCCCTAAAAGGGATCTTTTCAAGCTAACCTAAACGGGAAAGGAAAACTTAAAGATAGGCGAACAGTAATTTATGCACAGTGATAACATATAAATAAAACCATTTAATAAACAACAATTAGTATGACATATATTTATTTATACATACACAAATAAACAAAAAATATTAATAAACAATACATATAAATAAAAAATAATAAGAATAAGATTACCTACTTCCACAGTTTCTTCAATCTATCCCTGAGCGAGGCCACAGACGGGGACTCCCTAATGAGCAAAGGCAACTCGTTCCACAGCTTCACGGAATGGATGCTGAAAGATTTAGCATATGAACGCGCATTGTTCGGCGGGAAGGCAAGTGTGAGTCTGGAGATGAAACGCAAGCGGTGCCCGCTTCCAGCGGCCAAGTAGCTAAACCTTTCAGATATGAATAATACTCTTACTCTTTCACATTACAGCAGAGCAGAGCTGAAATGTTATGGTAATACAGCCATTTTTTCCCCTGATGTTCCTAAGAGATCAGCCTGTAAGCGTGTAAAGTACAGAAATATGAAAAATTAAAAACAGATGTTTATCACACGACTCAAATAAATGATGATATGATGTAATTTTCGGAATTTCTAAGAGAATTTAGTAAAAACACAAAATTTTGGTTTAACTACCGGACCTAATACGGTTTAATAAATTAAACTCTAATAGACATGACTTCCATTAAAAGAAGTAGTCAAAGTAGATGCTCTAAAGTCAAAATCAAAATTCGAGATTGACTAGATCTTAGTAGTAGGCACTTGCTGACAAGAGACAGAAACGACACTAAGGCGGTTCTGCACCAACATCCGCAGACTTCTCTTGTTAGGCCTGTGGACGAACATGTCGCTCTCGCATCGGTTTAGTCAACCACCAAAGACGTTGGGCACAGGCAATACGCCAAAATTCGTCTGAAACAGACGCGTAGGCCTGATGATGATGAGAGTAGATTGATAGTAGCTGTCTAGATTTCAGACAAATCTTGCTCATAATTGAACCTACTATTCGAAAAATTCGAAGAAATGAAATTTAGAACGAATGCATCATATCGAAGCCATCGGGTACTTCGTTGTCTCAGTGCTAGCTGCCAACAATGGGCAAAGTCCTGGCGCACACTCAACTGAAGGTCTAACAGACTAAGGCCTTGTAACTGGCGTCGGGGGGTGATTATGTGGCCCTATTTCACACCACACCTTGTAGTTGGCCTGCCTAGTTAGTATAGCAACCTCATTGATTATAATTATTACGCTGTGATAAATAAATCGTTGAACGGTAACTCAATATTTTCAATAACTGAAAGGCAAACTTGGTCAGAGTAATCAGTATTTTTGATCAATTTCATAACGGACGAGTGAAATCAATTTCAGATTTAGTGCTCCATCGATCGGGATCTCGAGTACCGTTCTTCATTAAACCGATTTTATCAGAGCGATTTTAATAATAATTGGAACTCCCTCAGATTTTGTCTGGTCGATTACGATTTTTGTGAAGCTCTGAAGTTCTGCGAAGGGCTTTCTATAGAATTAATAAAGGCGAAGTGGAAATCCTTTCCGCCATTGTCACTTAGATTAACAATGCAGTGTAATTCTCTTGTTTTATTAAAGTACAATTAGTTGGTGGTAAATTTAATAAAATAAATTATTTCAGGTATGCATAAGTAAATAATGAGGTAGTAAATTCTTATTAAATGATATTGTACCGGATAACTCACGTCTTTGTCATCGTAATGGAGTTTAGCTCGACATAAATTCATCTTAACTTGGAAAAAAAATTGAGAGCTTTAATGCTATCCAGAGGCCGTATTGCCTAACGTTCCTGACACTTGCAATCGCAACCAAATGACAGTTTTTGTATGTGAAATCTGTCATTTGATTGCGATCGCAAACGTCTGAAACGTTAAGCAATACGGCCTCAGGTCCCATGACACTGTCGTGCTCTTAGATCTATCATCGAGAAAACTCTGAGAAAATAAACTTTTACACAGAGAATAGTCTTATCTGATTCACACTAACCACCGCGCCCGAGCCTTGCGTTTTATTGTTTTAAAACAACTTAGGCTATTATGGAGATGCAAGATGCTATCGGGGCCTAAATGTTTTGTGAATAAAATTGGTCGCGCTCGTTGGAATCGGACTCGTATCGGGGTATCGATAAACCGATCGATATAGTGATCCCTATCGCACCATGTTACGTAATTATATAGTAGTTTGACGGGCGCTTTATTCATTCGGCGAAACTTAGCGTATATACGAGTATTATACAGTTTTAGGTCTCAGCTTGAGTAGATCAAAGACTTTTGAATCAACACTCTATGACAATAAGGTATGTTTATCATGTCGTTTACATTATATTATAACTATAATAAGTTTTTGTAAACACATTTAAAGTTTAAAAAAGATTTGCTGTATTTTTGTTGACTATCCAAATACAGCATTGACATCCAAACCACATTTTACTACTAAATTTCAAGTGGTAGTATCATTGGCCTGATCTACATCGGATCACCAGAATTTCACTATCATATTTTTATACTAGCTTCTGCGCGTGACTTTGTTCGCGTGGAATTCGGTAATCGCGCGCGTTCCCTCGAGAACTGTGCATTTTTTCCAGGATAATAAGTGTCACTTTCTGGGCCATAAACTATCTCTAGGCCAAAAATCACGTCGATTCGTTTTTCCGTTTCGACGTGAAAGACGGACAAATATACAAACACACACACAATTTTGCATTTGTAATATTAGTATGGAATTGGATAGTATGGATTGTCATCGGACTTACGTAATTCAAATTTCAGCTCAATCATCACCTGGAAGTGGTCAAAAAATGGTTCGGCTATTTCCTGTCATGTGAAGAACAGACATGTGAAAATAGAACCTATCGTGTTTTCTGCTTCTTCCTGTCTGGGTTTTATGGTCTTGTGTATACCTATATATATATTTTGAACATGAAACTACCATGAGACTCACTCATATTAAATGATATTGTAACGGATAAATCACGTCTTAAACCGAGTTTAGCCAGATCTCTCCGTTAATATGAGTGAGTCTCACGGTAGTTTCATGTTCAAAATTGCAAATCTCTACGGAGAGATCTGGCAGAATGCTCCTGGGAAGAAGGGCTACGCAATAGTCCGAAACATGTCGAGCTAAACTCCGTTTAAGACGTGAGTTATCCGTTACAATATAATTTAATATAATATATATATATTATATTGAAGTTAGACACGTTACGCTCTATGCATTCCCTAAATTGTACCCTTTTACCATTCTCATAGGCTTAAACACATCACAATTAAGTACTTAAACTTAACGACTATATGAAACACTTAGATGAGGTCAGGTTTGGTAATATTATTTAAAAGCTGCACATATTTGTAATGGAAACAATTAACAGATTAAAAACACCGACAGCGCAGAAAGCTTTTGGACTGCTCTTAATTTACGCGGTTGTATAGACCGCTAACTTCAACAATCACCTATCGTACCGTAGCACATTGTTTCAAAACCAACCTTACTCTGAAGTACACAGTCATGATTATACAATAACATGATTTGGGTAGGTACGAGGAATAAGCCATCGTTTAGGGTTCGTCACTCGCTGTTATCGTATTTGGCCGCGAAACACACGCGCGCTCGCACGCGGATTGTGTAAAGGTTACATTGTCTTAACGAATACCTAACAATATTAATCACTGAATTAATAAAATAGCGACCGAGCTTAATAAATAAACAAATCTTTATTCAATGTACGTTTATATATTGTTACAATATCAAAACTTACTCCTAAACAAAGTAAAAGAGAAGAATGACACACATGCCTGAACTAGGATGATCCTTGATGATTTACATAACTAGAAATAACTATGCATGTATATAATGAATTATGTTATGTTAATAAAAAATAACTAGCTAAAAATACGCAAAACAATATATGATACATAATTGATAAATTAGATTCTAATTCTAATATAAACTTTGTGTTAATATTGAACCATGTGCTAAAATAGCAATCATGTGTCTTACTTCCTATCAAAACACAAGTGAGTCTTATCCACTTTCGCTGAAACTCTCACATTCTTCCCTTTTTCACTACCACCCTCAAAAAGTCGCTCTGAAGCGATAAGGCCGGCTATTGCTTACCTTGTAAGTTATTCTATATTATGTACTAAGCTCAATATATGGTGTTCAATAAAGAGTCCCTGTGTTGTGTTGCATTGAATTATATTGCGTTACCAAGCAGTATCAAATTTATTAAATCCGTGCGTGCCGTGACCAGTTTGAGAATAGAATGAACCCACCTGTTCCCGTAGCTGTCTGTCTGTATGCAGAACTGCAGTGTGGAATGCAAGGGGACATCGCCACACTGTTTTCACCAGAAAATCATCATGATGGTTCACTACTGATCCTCATTCGACCATCACGACCACTCAAGAGTCTAGCTACCTAAAACAATACGTTTTTGGTGAATGAAAATGTAATTTTCAATACAAGCTTTTTTGCTGACTGTACTTCTCGTCGACTTTAATTGTATGGTCACCTAAACTACATTTGCGTACCAAATTTGAAGTCGATGCCATTAACCGTTGAAGAGTTCCGTCCTGCGCAGACGATCTTGGCCAAACTACCAGGACCAATTATTGTATTGTAACGCAATTTACATAAAAGTACGCCAAATTTCAAGTAATTCCGACTACTGGAAGTTGTGCAAGATTTGAGTACAGACAGACAGATACAGACAGAGAGACAACGAGATAGGTGAAACTAAATACCTTGTAATAAAGAGAAATTCTTTAGTCTACCCGCGATCCTGATGCATGCAACTGCATCGAAATATCGGAAGCTCATTAAAGCGTTCCAACTTCTGGCCGGAGGGTGCTTTTATTTAGTTTCACCTGTCCCGTTGTCTGTCTGTCTGTCTGTAATCAAATCTTGCGAGTAAAATTCGACCAACTTTCAGTAGTTGGATTGACTTGAAATTTGGTATAGGTACTTATGTAGATAACGTGACAATACAATAATCTGGTAGTGACATCCTGGTAGTTCGGCCAGGATCGTCTCCACAGGACGGAACCCTTCAACGGTTAATGGCATCAACTTGAAATTTGGTATGCAAATGTAGTTTGGGTGATAATATAAGTACAATCAACAAAAAGTACAGATAGCACACAAGGTTGTATTAAAAATGTTTTTTTTTTCAAAAACTTATTTAAGTAGTTTTGTTCGTATAGTTTGAATTTTACAGCGCATTGGTGTTTTAACTGTAACTCTACTGCTGTAAATTCTTATCGACCAATAAATAAACATAATCACAGTCTAACATCCCGTAACAAATATATTATTATCTAGTGTACTTTTTGGCGACCAATGGTATTTGCATGGTCATAGTTATTATCATTAATTGTACCAAATTTCAAAAGATTTTTTTGCATACTACACACCAACACTACACTTGGTTGTTGTAAAAAGATTCGATGTTTTCATCGTCTGTATATCACGCTACATCAACACTACGGAAACATTAAGCCACGACTGAATTTGTACGAATTAAAACACTTCATGGGGATCCGCAGGAAACAAGCACAATGAAGAAGATTAGTAGCCAAGCGATGAGATATTGGGTACTAAGTATGAATAAAAGATCTGGTAGAAATTAAATTGTAAAAAAAACAGTTAAATTACTCTTGTTAGCATTCGAAAATAAAATAAAAAATAAAGGAGTTTAGTTAATATGTTTAACATTTATATACACTTTATAGTAAGTCAATAGTAAAATAGGTAAATATGTATAGGTACTCATTAAAAATAATCAAACAACATTTATGCAGAATCATGAAAATGTATTTGCTTACTCAAAACACCTTACATAAAAGTGGTCTACATGTAATATTTCAAGGATAATAAAAAATACTGTTATTAATTACTGCAGAAGCACACACTAAAAGTGAAATTAATAAAAATAATTAGCATACATTTCGTTTCCTTCATTAAAAACGCAATTTCAACGTCCGTTAAATTTTACGCGATTGGCCTCCTGTGATTAGTTCGTTTTAGCAACAAAATAAACTAAAACACCTAGGTCATAAAAGGAACTCCAGCACAAAAGATAGTACCAATTACAGCTTTCAAACCCGTAAATCCAGCCAACAGACTGGAGCCAGAAGAAGGTCGTAAATCAAAAGTTATAATTGACGTTCCGTTCTCAATATAATTATAACACGAAACATCGATGTTATGGGAATAGATAATACGTGCAATAATAATAGTGATGGGTTGGCTAATTTGGTGTAATGGTAGCACTTCTGAAGAAAACTGTCTACTGTTAAGTAGAATAATTACAGTTAACCGATGTACCTGGAATATAGCTGGAATATGACTGCAATGCTAAAAACAAACGCCACACTCACGCGAAAGAAGCACACAAAATAATAAACATTTCCTATTTTTTTACCAATGTGGTCGCTGTCTACGATCTTTGACCTCTGTCAAGTAGTGCTTTTTCTACTAGTTTATCTACAGTTATATAAAGAGAGCAATATTTGCTTTGGATGTAACATATCAGTTACGTAAAAATCTTCAATTCTTGATCGTCTTTTATTGCCACAGATCTTCTACTGTCTTGATGCCAATCTACTCTTTAATGCTACGGAGCCATGATATTTTGCGTCTTCCAATCTTTCTTTTTACTTTTTTTTAGCCAAGCAATAATTTGCAGAAAGCATTGTTGTCGGATTTGGAGAATAATATATTACTCAAGTACGCAACTATCCTTTGTTTCGATGTCCGGGCAAATTCAACTTTGTTTCCTATTCACTAAAGAACCTCTATGTTCATGACATGCTTAATCCATCGGATGCCAAACATTCAACGGTACGTCTAAATCTCAAATGCCTTCGGTTTCTTACGGAGGTCTTTAAATGAAGATTCTTTTTACTGGCGTTTAATAAATGCACGTGACGCGTGTCTAACCTGTAATATGTAGGTATAATTCAATGGAATCATGCCACGTGCACCAGCTGAATTGCAATTAGTCACGTGTGTCAAGGGTTTTATTTTGAAGTGCGGCGTAAGGATCTGGTGACGATAATGCGCGACTGACGGAGCGACGAACAATTTCTCTGTTCATTGCACAGTCAAGACGCTTGCTTTCTTAGTGGTTACCTGACAACGCAAGCAATGTACGCCGCCGGTTATTCATCATCCTGGCGTTGCCGTAAGAGTTGGGACAGACGAATGGAAAATGACGTGCCCCGCATTCGAAACGCTGCCATTAACTCGCACTGCTTTTGAGATGCAAATGAGTTTTTTCTAAAAAAATCTTCATTGGATATTTCCAAGCCGCGGTGAATTTATTTCCTCTCTCATTCGAATGTTAAGCAGGAATACTTTGATTTAATAACAAAGCTTATATATTACCCTATTGGTATATAGCGGATTTCGCGGTACAGAAATAGGTATTTCTTGAATGCATACTTATATAAATACGGACGGCGACTTAAAAACTATATTAGAACTCATATTCCGCTTGATTTTGTTGATGATTTTACGAATTAGTATATGCCACAAACGTTAATAAAATTATATCCTAAAAAACACAGGCACCGAGAGCTTGTGAAATGTAATATTCTGCGAACTTCCATACGAATAGGGTGAAAGCACCAATGATCGGCTATTGTGTTGCAAGCCCCTAGTGTTGTCACATAATGTCAGTATCGGAGGGCTCAAAGCGTCACCCGTCATTCTGTCAGGCGGTGCACTTGCTACGTTATCCAGATATAGTGAATCTCGCATTCGGTTTATGGTGCGAATTTACCCTGGTACTTTGAATGCGGCCTAATTCCATTGTTGAGAGACTGACATATGGGCGACATGACAGAAACGGTTAAGCGTTTATTACCAGTAAGAGCTTTTATAGCTAGAGCTTTAGTGTGGAGCAGATTTTTAAATTAATTTGTATTTCGTAAGTTCATTGATTTATAGAAGTACGGCAGTGTACGATTTTAGACATTTGAATTTCAATAAAAATACGCTCAAAGTTCAAATTAAAACATTATTTTCTTACAACATTCGAGAACTGATTGCGAGACGTTGCAGAGGGACATCGACTTGGTGCTTCAGTGGAGTAAGGAGAACAAACCTCACTTTAACACAGCCAAGTGTTGTGTGTGTACATTAAGCCGCTCTCGTACCGCTATTTATGCTCAATATATCCTGGGGTCTGAGCCCGTAAACCGTGTCTTCTCCATCAAGGATCTGGGCGTGGTGTTTGACACGCGGGTCACCTTTCACGAGCATATTTCATCTCATGTCACTAGCTGTTTTCGAAGACTTTTTTATTTTATTTGACTGGATGGAAAACGAGCAAATGGGTCTCTTGACGGTAAGAGACTTGGTTTTGTGAGCCGAAATCTTCGCCATTTTCACGAACCTGTGGCCATAAAATGGTTTACAACGCCTTAGTAAGGAGTAAGTTGGAGACTTCGTCGATCGTATGGAATCCCTATGAATCGACGATTGTCTTACTTCTTGAGAAGGTTCAGAAAGTGTTTTTAAGGTTCCTTTATAAGAAAATATCTTATTGGTTCCCTTGGGTACAACTCCTTGGAGGTCAGTCGGAATTATCAGCTTCTGATCACGGCATGTCAAGGACGTCTTGTGCGACTGCATGTCCCGGATATCCCGAGGATAGCCCTCAAGGTGGTTTTCCACCGGCGAGGCGAGACGAAACGAGGCGAGACGAGAATTGAAATTTGTATGGCAGCGCCCGCGGCAGGCGCGCGAAAATGCATACAAATTTCAATTCTCGTCTCGCCTCGTCTCGTCTCGCCTCGCCGGTGGGAAATCACCATCAGACCGCGACGACGCGCATCAACACCTGAGTGCGTCTTGTTTGCGTGGCGATGGGCGGCAGTTTGTACTGAATGCTTGAGGTACTGTGAGGCGATGGACGATAGATGTTCTACTGTTCCAATATAATTTGTTTGTTACCTGTTAGTGTTTATCCGTTAAAACAATAATCTTTCATCGTTAGTCTAAGTTTCATGATGAATTGGTCATTACTGTAATGTCATGTAAACGTTTTTATCAATAAATAAATAAAAACTTCAAATTACGTTTTGAAAATAGTGTAAAAAATAACAAGTGTTGCCAAATGAACAAACTCTGCTTTGTTACTTGATACTTTTATCATTAATACGGCGTGTGTGACATGCAACATAATTTTGAATCATTTTATAAACTAAAATAATAATTATTATACACATTATGGTACAACAAATCCCAATTCGCAACATCATAACGTACAAGTATGAAATAAACACTTAACTCAGCTAGTCAAACAATAAGTTTTAGTGACGCAAAATGTGAAATTTCCAAGGGACATTCGTCCGTAAAATAGCAAACAAAAACGTAATTTGCACCAGGGGTGAGACACAATAGCGCAAACGGTCCACTCTTGCAGCGGTTACCCTAAATTGTCAAAGTGACAGTTACTTGGCCAACTTGCGGCGGGTTCATGCTAATTTTGGGTAACATGCACGCCCCTACAATTGACATATTGTGTACTGCTACGTGTTATGTTAATTTGTTTTATAATGCACAACCTATATATTTTAATGCTTTGGCCTATTGATTAATAATAAGATAGAAAGCATTGAGAGTAGGTTGGTACTCACGGTGATATTTAGTTTAGAGATGCTTTATTTACTCATAAGAACAATACAGTTCACTTAAAATGAGCTTACATAATATAATTCCTTAAAATTAAACATTTCAGCGAGACCTTTGGAGATTTATTGAAGTTACACAGTGTTATGAATGTGTTGTTTCATTTTGGTTTTAAATATACTGAGACTCACAATTTAAATTTAAAAGTATTATATTATTCTAGTGGAGAGCCTTGGGGGGGGCTATGTCCAGCAGTGGACGTCTTTCGGCTGACATGATGATGATAATGATATTATTCGTTTTTATACAATAATTCATTGTGTACTGTATTAATCATTATTATTGTATATAAAATTCCTAGTAAATTGTACTTTGAAGAGACTGAAACAATAAGTTTTTAATCGATTGATTCAGACGTTACCTTGCGGGCGGGGGTTCATATCAATAAAATACAATCTTACTTAATCTTATGCTTCATCAAAATCGGTTCAGCCGTTAGGTTAGGTTATGTAGATTAGTGGTAATAGTACCTACCAATGTGATTATTGATTGTGATTAGATAAATGCAACTATATGATAGTCTAGTTATTGGTTTGAGAATCCAACTCATAAGGTACCAGGTTTGATCATAGATCGGAGCAGATATTTTGGTATGAAGAAAATGAATGTTTCTTTTCTAGTCTTGAATGTTTATCAGTTTTGTGGTGCCCATAAGGCCTAACTACAAGTTTTGCTAAGGAATCAATTGATACATTTTTTATTATGCTTTCTTCCTTCTTGTAAAAATATTTCTGCCCATGATCATTAAAGCGCACTGAGAAAGGTAATAAAGTACAATTAATCAGTGCATTTCGTCTATCGTTTGTGAAATTTCCATATATCTCTGATCCCGCATTATCCTGTGCATTAAAGCAATGCCTGTCGATTGTTCAGAGGGCCACACGGATTATGCAATATTGCACCACCTGCATTTCACTTAAAACCACTAATAAAATATGTAAAAAGTTTGTACTGTTGTAAGTGCCCCAACTTTTAGGTACAAATGAATTTACTGACGTACAAGGTCGTAATTATTATAAAAGGTATGTATAAAAATAATCTGTTTATCATGCGATCAGAAGGATAAAAATATGTATTATTTACCTCTTAGCTTCTTATCTTTTATAAATTGCACATTGAACGTGATAAATAATTAATTATCGTTGATAACGAAGACTAATTTGTTTTGGTCAAGAACTAGTTTTTACTCGCGTCTCTGTATTTGTTGTATTACTGCAATTCGCAAATTAGGTTGTTTAGATGCAACAGATAAACTATATGGAACCGGATCATCTGCAAACCCAAAAGTATCTTTGTAGATTACTAGAATTCCAAAAACAACTAAACTAAAATTCAGACAAAGTAAAATTATTTCAATGGTACGGGGAAAGAACTTGCTTAGTATTGTTATAATGAAAATTTAATTTCAAAATATTGTACTTTCAGTAGCTCTACATTTTAAAATTAAAAACAAGAATAATAACAAATTAAGTAAGAATAAAAAAAAAGTTAAGTATGGGTCGGACTCGCCCACCGAGGTTTATTACAAGCTTTTATTTAGTTTCACCTGTCCCGTTGTCTGTCTGTCTGTCTGTAGTCAAATCTTGTAAGTTAAATTTGACCAACTTCCAGTAGTCAGATTGACTTGAAATTTGGAATACAATACATACAATAATCTAGTAGTGACATCCTGGTAGTCCAGCCAGGATTGTCTCCACACTCTTCAACGGTTAATAGCATCGACTTGAAATTTGGTATACAAATGTAGTTTGGGTGACAATGCAAGTACAGTCAGCAAAAGAAGCTTGCATTATTATTATTTTATTATGGTTAGGTTAGTTTATTTCAGTTTGCTCCACGCTTTTTTCAGAATAAGGAAACTCGCCAAGTTCCGTACCATTATCTATACAACATTAGACATTAGCACAAAAACGGCAAAAAATCGAGTTTTTTGTGTGGGAGCCTTCCATCTTAAATATTTATTTTATTTTAATTTCATTATTTATTTTTAAAGTGATTATACAACTTGAGACATTCACAGATGCTTGAAATATAAAGATACTGTGAATATTTCAAGCGTCTACCTGTTGCCATTATTAATAACAAGCAAAAAACGGCAAAACAATCACGTTTACTGTATGGGAGCCCCCTTAAATATTTATTTTATTCTGTTTTAAGTATTTTTCGTTATAGCGACTACAGTAATACAAAATCTGTGAAAATTTCAAGTGTCTAACTATTACGTGACTCAAGTGATAGAGCCCTGTGACAGACTAATGGTCGGATAGACAGACCAACAGATAGACAGCCGGAGCCTCAGTAATAGTGTTCAGTAGCACACTTTGGGTACGGAACCCTAAAAAGCGTCTTGAGACATGACCTACAAAGTGATCTTATATAAAAGTTCTGTTTTAGCAAAGTCAGGTGCGGTTTCATATAAATTTACCCTTGCCTTTCATTCCATGTACCTTTACGGAGGTAGTTTAGCAAAAAGGATCCAAAGCACTGTTATGTTATTCTTAAAATTCGCTTTTATTCCTACTAAATCCAAAATAAAAAAATTAGTTGTTGAGGTTTGGATCCTTTTTCCTATACTGCGTCCACTTGAAATTCGGATATCACAATTTTTTTTTATCAACTTGAAGAATCATTTGCAGCTTATAACACATAACCACTCTGGCTATGTAAATATCGTGTAACAGAAATTGCCCATGATTAATATCAATAAAATAAACAGAATTAATATTTTTGTAGCTCTTCTCGTAATCTAACCAAAATATGTATTTAACGAAAAAAATATTTATTACTTACTAGAGATTTTTTCCTATACTGCGTCCACTTGAAATTTGGATATCACAATTTTTTTTTATCAACTTGAAGAATCATTTGCAGCTTATAAAACCACTCTGGCTATGTAAATATCGTGTAACAGAAATTGCCCATGATTAATATCAATAAAATAAACAGAATTAATATTTTTGTAGCTCTTCTCGTAATCTAACCAAAATATGTATTTAACGAAAAAAATATTTATTACTTACTAGAGATTTTTTGTCTAGTAGTCTGTCACAGGACTGATGAACGGTGGAGCAGACGAGTGCTTAAATGGAGACCATGGACGGAAAAACGTAGTGTAGGGCGTCCTGGGGCACGGATGATGAAAGAAATTACGGAACAACAGCACATTCCTGAGTTTCATGTGCAACGGTGTCTAATCAAAATATCATAACATAACTGTAAGCTAAATGACAAGAGACTGTTTATTTGCTATCGCTGCCAAAAAATTCTCTTATCAAGTAATCGGATTGTGTTTACTCTAAATTTCATAAAGAAATATATCAAACAGTGCGTAGGTTACGGTGAAGTGAACCGGCAATGTTTTCTGACTTAAAAAAACTAATATTAATAACGTGTGCATTTACAGTTGCAGCACAAAATGTTGAAAATTCAAAGTTGGTGACGATAAGCCAAGGATCTATACGAGGGTATAGAAATGCAGAGCATGATATTTATGAATTTTTCGGGATTCCATATGCAACAGCTCCAACTGGGATACAAAGATTTAAAGTAAGTATGCTTAATATTGATAAATAGGTAACAACTTCAACGACACTGATTAAAATTACGCATGTTTATGAACATTTCCATAAACTTGATGTCTGCGTAAATTGAAATTTAGGTTTCGTTATATTATTATAGTCTGTGGCACAAAGTTTGGCCCACTCTATATACAAAATAACCTATATTACTTTAGACATTTGAAGGCTACATTTTTTGCCGCTCAGTATTATTAATAAATAATATTTGTTCTCACGAATACGAAAATTCATTAAAATTAAATATTAAAGTTGTTAATGATAACATGTCTATTTCTATATTTCAGGCTCCTCTGCCACCTCCAACATGGACACAAATTCTAGAAGCAGTTGACAATGGGATAATTTGCCCACAAAACCCATCGTTCGGCTTTGTTCCTTTCAAACAGATGCAAGAGGATTGTTTAATAGCAAATATTCATGTGCCTAATACCGAAGAAACCAATCTTCCTGTTTTAGTCATGGTTCACGGCGGAGCATATGCTCTGGGATTTGGGCATATGTGGGCTCCAAGACGTATAGCGGGGACAAAAAAAGTTATCACAGTTTCGTTTAATTATCGCCTTGGAGCGCACGGTTTTCTATGCCTTGGTACTCCTGAAGCTCCTGGTAACGCAGGCATGAAAGACCAGGTTGCTTTGCTACGTTGGGTTCGAGATAATATTGCAAATTTTGGCGGAAACCCTAATGATGTTACTATATCTGGAAATAGCGCAGGATCCTCATCAGTAGAACTTTTAATGATAGCAAAACCAGCCCAAGGGCTATTTAATAAAGTTATACCTGAAAGTGGTAGTAATGTTGCATCATGGAGTGCTCATACAGATCCAATAAAATCAGCGAAAGAATATGCAAGGCTTTTGAATTTTGGTAACGTCGATGACCTAAACGCGTTGGAAGAATTTTACAAAACTCTACCCTACGATACTTTAAACTCTGCTTATGAAATTAACCAATATAATGGAAACCTCTACTTTTCTCCTTGCATAGAAAATAATTTAGGAGAAGAAATGTTCCTTGACGATTCCCCGGTAAACATTATAAAAAGTGAAAGATTCAGAAAAGTTCCGTTGCTGTACGGATTTACAGATATGGAAGGATTACTAAGAATAGGGCAGTATGATGATTGGTTCGATGCTATGAATGAACATTTTTCAGAATTCTTACCTGATGATTTGGAATTCGAAAATGAAGACGAAAAAGAAAGAGTTGCCCAGTCCGTTAAAGAATTTTATTTTGGCAGTAGTCGAGTGGGGATAAGAACCATATTTGGTTACATCTATTACTTCACAGATGCTATCTTTGCTTATCCCATGCTGAGGTCGGCTAAACTGCAAGTAGAAACAGGCCACGATTCGATTTATTTATACCATTTCACATTTTATAAACAATTTCCATCGGTACCGGGAGTACCTGATGCACTTACTAATAAACCTGGGGCTGATCATTGCGATCAGTCATATGCTGTGCTTGACCCAACCTTAGGCCCAGTTCCTGAGGAAAATTATACTGAAGAATATAGGCAACTGAGAGCAATAATGGTCGAATTTTGGGTTAACTTCATAACTACTGGGTAAAAACATCTTGTTCAAGCAACTTTACTATTCAAACTCGAATGTTTTTATGTAAAAAAAATAACATTCAATGTTATGACCGTGACTTTAGAGAAACTTCTTTTCATTTCAGGAAACCAGTTCCAGAAGGATCAACACTCCCAGCTTGGCCTGCTATCACGGCTAACAACACTCCACACATGCACATAGGGGACAATATTGAACTAAAGAACACGTCTCCTACACCAGATCGTTCTCGACTTTGGGATGACATCTATGACCGTCACTACCGTCAACCCGGACCCCCGAACCGAGACTCAGGCGCAACTACTATTTCTCATAACCTTTTTTATATTTTTGGCCTTTACGTTTGTAAATTCTTACTTGTAAACAGGTTATAGTATTATTTATTTATTTATTTTATTTTATTTATTTGGGGCATCAACAGCAATACAGTACTTTATAATAGGACTTAGGTACTAAACAGAAAGCCAATAACAGATGTCCACAGAAATACAGTTGGCGAATCATACTTAAACAGTTAACGTTGAAAAGTCAAGTAGACTCATAATAAACCGTTGAGTTTTTAAGTTGAGGAAGTGATAACTAGAAACTAGACTATGCCAATTAAAGACAAAGTGTTATGATTTTCTAGGTAACAGTTCTATGTTGCGCTTTTTGGTCTCGTATTGGTAATTTAATAAAAGCTAACATTACATTTTTACTTTACCAGTAGTCTGATAAAAAAAAAAAATTGATTCGTATGGGTCTGGTTTCGCCATCCACGAACTTTTCAGTATCTACACCATTCAAGCTATTATAAAACTCGAACGTAAAATGAAAGAAAGCAAGGTGTTAAGATTCTGGCTATCTTAATTAAGTCGTTTCGTTGTTCATTATCTTTCACAACTTGCACTTAGGGAGGTAAGATAAGAATCAATTCAGTAAATTTATAATAATGATTAGCGAATGCTTTTTTATCAGTTAAATCTTACCTATAGATATCAGCTTTAACGTCATTTACTTTATCCATATAGATTGTTATTTTGTGTACTTAAACAAACTCTTACTCATTTTGTTTATTTTTAATTTTTAATATTCTCACTTAAATAAATTATTTGAAGATTTATTTTCTTTGGTCTATTTCTATTTTTTTCTTTGCCAATGTAATTTTCCCAGAAAAGGGGAATAGTGTCAAGTAGAAATCGAAACCTAGTAGGTAGGTACTTGAAGAAATTCTTAGTTCATGTGATCAAAAAATCCGACCTTTTAAAAGTTTAGATAACTTTTTTGTTAAGTGCTTAAAATTATATAACTTTATTTTTAGTAATACCTACCTATACACTTTTTCTGTTTTTCTTTTTTTAATTATCTGTAGTTTTTTTGTAAAACGAACGATAAAGTCTTTTATTAAATATTTTCAATAAATAAAACGCACTGTATAACATGATATCATTGTGAATGAATTCTATTGAATTTCGATAAGCTATATTTTCATACTTATCATGGAATATAAATTCAGATAATCGCCTTTTAAATATTATAATTATGTAATACCTACTGATGTAGGTACTGAGTAGAAAATGATTAAGCTTTCTAAAATAACTACAGAAAAGACCTGAGTGATGATCAGTAATGACCCGGTACAGGTCTCAGGAGTCCTAAGGATGCAGGTAGTGCAGAACCGTTTATTGTGGTGTTCTTTGAGGGAGTCCTATGTGGAACTTCAGGTTGGCGATGTTGATAGTCAATGACGAATAATAATATAATAATCACTTCATCAATACTGATAAAATTACGTATACTCATATAACGATCGCTTACCATTTTAATACTTTGAAATTTGCCAAAGTAGACAAAACTTAATTTTACTACAGCAAATTTGTCACTTAAATGACGAATCCATACTTATACCACCTTATGCTTATAATATTATAATTGCGAAAGTATGTATGTGTGTTTGTATGTCTGTCCATCTTTCACGTCGAAACGGAGCAACAGATCAACGTGATTTTTGGCATAGAGATAGTTTATGGGCCAGAGAGTGACGTAGGCTACTTTTTACCCCGGAAAATGCACAGTTCCCGAGGAAACAGCGCGCGATCACCGAATTCCATGCGGGCGAAGCCGCGGGTAAAAGCTAGTAAGAGAATAATACTAAACTAAAAATAAATAAATTGCATTCATGGTTACGTGTTGCATAATATGCAGTGAGAGAAATGTCAGCTGCGCTCAATCGATGAGTCTGCAACCATTTCACAAACTGTAAGTGCACCGTGAATTAATTTGCAAAACAAATGAGGATTGAAGTAAAAATAAAAATAAATTTATTCATTAATAAAGGGTGGGGTTACATAAATAATGAACGGTGAATAATATTATTTATTTTTTGCTACAAATACGCAATAATAGTGCTGTCAAAATGTTTTGATGTTGTTTAATTTTCGTAATCGTGTATTCATTATTAAATGCGGGGGGGGGGATATTAGATCATATTGGAATGAGCACCACTGCTCTCTATTTTCTATTCTAAACTCTAGAGTCCAGACTGCAGTGCTGCTGGAGTCAGGCATTGCAATGTGGAAGGCAAAGGAAAACCACAAACATTGTTTTCCCAAGAAAGTAGTCAGGAAGGTTCGCTATCAATCCTCCACCAGCAGTGACACTGTTAAAACCATTGAAGCGTATTCAATTATAACCTCATAAATAATTATGAACTACATTTGTATTTCTTAAATAGATTCAATTTAAAGACATTTTTAACTCCCGACGCAAAAAGAGGGGTGTTATAAATTTGACCGCTATGTGTGTCTGTCTGTCTGTCTGTGGCACCCTAGCTCTTAAACGGGTTATCCGATTTGATTGCGGTTTCTAGCGATGGTTCTTAGACATGTTTTATCAAAAACGGTTCAGCCTTTTTTGAGATATTGAATTTTGAAGTGACAATGTCGGGGGTTTTCCAAATTTTTGTTGGTTAGGTTATTTCTATTAGTAGATTATGTATTATGAAGATAGACATAGATTAAAACTATAATAATGAACACATTGAACAAATAGAACGAGAGCTTATTCCCCATGTTTCAAGTCAATCTTTTTGAGAATAATGTTAATAATTACAATGAACTAAAATAATTTCCTTGCTCACCCGCGTTTTTACGATAGCTAAGCTTATGCAAAATATGCGTGTTCATGCAGTTCCTCCACCTCCACACTGTAAGAACACACACGAATCACACAAACCCATCTATCACCACCACCACACTACACTGAAGCGTTTCGAACTCAACCAGAGCTCATCTTCAGAGTGACACAACCGTACACCATGCTACCAGTTGTTAGACCACAACAGTTGGACCTCCGCAAAGTAACGCCTGATTCAATAAATTATTTAATAATTACAGTCACTTTTTGTACACAACCGTATTGACCGAGCATACACGAGGGGCTTCACATTATGCCCGTAACCATCGCTCAGTATTTACCTAATGGTTGCTAAGTTCCTCATATCCGGCGCAGGGTCGTTAGTCTCTGGACGGCAATGTGTTAATCTGTGGTGCAGTTTGTATTTAATTGAATAACGGATCGACTATTATCTGATATGGTATTCAATATTCGTAGGTTTATACAAAGTGAATCATCTATTTTGTTTGTTGTAATAAAAATTGCATTGTTACTGTTCCTGACTATCAAGCTCAGCTGCCAAATATAGAGACATGCAATTTTTCAAGTGTTCCGTACAACCTTACTATACAATACAAATATTCTTTAACATCAGAAATCGGCACAATGAGGGCTATCGCGAATGAATTCGCCGCTAGAGGCGCTAGTGTAGCGTGAGGTCTCCGAAATGTCAAATCTCATAGTTTTTGGGTGAGCTACGGGGGTTTATTTATAATTAGAATAATTTTGTGAATATTTTGCAATATCTGAAATTAATTATGGCAAATAAGCGTTCCGGGGCAATGAATGTCTGTGTTTTGAGACAGTTTTGTCTTTCGGAAACCTTTGTCCTCCTTTTTTCCCGAACAAAACGGGGACTATGCAACACTGTGGCATGCTCGATATTTTTAAGGTACGTTTTTAAGGTGTATTAAATATGATTTTTATCTAAACTTTGTTTTCACGCCCGTAATAAAAGACTTTGAAAGCCATTCTTAAAAACCTCACGCGACAGTGCGCCATCTAGTGAGACAAAAAACGATAGCCCTCATTACATGATGACAAAATGCGGTGTAGACAATAGGAGGTATAGCTTAAAGTTTTCCAGACAGCAATTTAGATGTAGAAACTACGTCAAAGTAGGTCTCCTTTGATGGAGTCCAAGATGTAATTCTTGTGAATTCTCCTTTGACATTAATAAAATCGTATAATTTTATTTCGACTTCCAGGTCTAGAGCCTATTCAGCAAAGCCACAGATAAAGACCAAATAATATTATAAAACTTGTTATCGGTCAGAAACATAACTAAACATTGCATTCGTGCACCATTCCACAATTCCCCAATACCAATAAATAAGGCATATGTAATTACACGAACGAGGTACATACTCGTACTCTTGATTTCCCTGGGCGACTGGATGTAAACAACAATGATGTATGCATGCGACACACAATTCATACAAGCATCAAGTATCAACGTAGGTCTAAGCTGCACCTCTGTACCTACTCCGTATGGAATGTGTAAAGAGCACAATGAGTTTGAAAACGAAAAAAAATAAAAACAATTGTTAAAAAAAAAGTTTTAGAGACAATTTATGTATTACTTACGAACATCGTACCTAATTTAAATCATCATCATCATCCCAGCCTATATACGTCCCACAGCTGGGCACAGGCCTCCTCTCAGCACAAGAGGGCCCGGGCCATAGTTCCCACGCGGGCCCAGTGCGGATTGGGAACTTCGCACGCACCATTGAATCGCTTCGCAGATTTGTGCAGGTTTCCTCACGATGTTTTCCTTCACCGCAATGCTCGTGGTAATTTGAAATGTAATTCCGCACATGAATTTCGAAAAACTCAGAGGTGCGAGCCGGGGTTCGAACCCACGACACTTTGCTTGAGAGGCGATAGGTCAAACCACTAGGCCACCACGGCTTCGTAATTTAAATAAAAGTCTGTAAAAAGCTTAATTAACACATTGTTATTGTATACCTAGGTGTATTTGTAATAAAATGGTATTCAAAAGGTATGTTACTGCATGTTGTTGGTACTACAATATTGAAGACAGATAGCTTTCCGTTTGAATAATTTAAGTCTTATTCATTATGTATGATGATGTTTTACGTCCAGGACGTCCTGATGAGGTGGATTTTTTAACTAGGTATGCATTTTCTATGCTAGTTGTTTTTAACCATGTCTAGTATAAATATAGGACAATTAGCGTTTATCATAATCATTAGAGTTTAAGCTTCCCTAGTATAGATGAATAGTTTATATAGGTACCTACTGTAAAAAATCACTACTTACTCGTACATCCTTTACGTACAAAAAATATATGAATGTTCACATAATTGTTACCCTTAAAACGGGCAGAATTATTTACCTAAGGAATTTTTTAGATCATCACAACTAAGTACCTTTATCTACATGCATATCATAACTTCCCTATTATATGTTCAGAAACGACTATCAAATGGCCTTTATTAAGAAACCTGGTATCTGCGGGTGCATATTAATGTTTACATTAAAGTATCGGTAATACTTTTTTTAACAATGGATATCTGTACAAAGTCAAAGTCAAAGTCAAAGTCAAAGTCAAAGTCAAAGTCAAAGTCAAAGTCAAAATATCTTTATTCAATTTAGGCTATAACAAGCACTTATGAATGTCAAAAAAAATCTACCACCGGTTCGGAAAAACCTCTGCTGAGAAGAATCCGGCAAGAAACTCAACGAGGTATATATATATTTTTTTTAAACAGATTTACAATATTATTAAATGATATGTATACATCACAAGTATTTAACACAACTTTATTTTTAACACAGTAGGTTCGCTATTTGAAGGGATCGCTAATGCGGATCGGAATTATTTCCAAATATCCCTGTCCATGATATAGTCATTAACTTTATAATACGCCTTTGATATTAATGTCTTCTTGACAATAGATCTGAATTTTGTATCCGTTTCATTTGTAATATTTTTTGGAATTTTATTATAAAAACGTATGCAATTTCCCAGAAAAGACTTTTTGGTTTTAGCCAGTCTGTAAGATGGAACTTTAAGCTTCCCTGTGTTTCTAGTAGCCTTTGGCTTATCGACGTTAGTGGGAAAATCACATATGTTCTTCCTAACATACATGATTATTTCAAAAACATAAAGCGACGGCAGGGTTAGGATATCTGTTTCCTTAAAAAAAGATCTTAAAGATTCACGCGTCTTCAAATTATAAATTGCTCTAATTGCGCTCTTTTGTAAGATAAAAATTTACTCAATGTCTGCAGCAGATCCCCATAAAATAAGGCCGTACGAAATAATGCTATTAAAGTAAGCAAAATACACCAACCGTGCCGTCGCCACATCGGTTAGCTGCCGTATTTTCCAAACTGCAAAAGCAGCAGAGCTCAATCTACCCGCGATTGCTGTGACGTGAGGTCCCCACTGTAGTTTAGAATCGAGCGTTATTCCTAAAAATACTGTTGATTTTACAAATTCAATAGTTTGACCATTTAACTTTATATTAGAAACTGAATTCGAGCTAGATGAATTTATCAACGAGAATTTAATACATTTAGTTTTCTTAGGATTTAGTAACAAATTATTGGCAGCAAACCATGCGGATATCACGGACAGGGTTTCATTGGGCTCAATGAAGTCGGTATCTTTTCTACTAACCTTGAACAGTAAAGACGTGTCGTCAGCAAACATAACTATACCCGACTTTTGGCTTACCATATAAGTAAGGTCATTTACATAAATAAGATACAGGAATGGGGCAAGAATGGATCCTTGAGGCACTCCCATTTCGACCACAGATCCCTCCGATACCGTTCCGTTAATCGCTACCTTTTGCTTTCTTTGTGTGAGGTAAGATTTAATGAGTTCTAAAGCGAGGCCACGAATGCCATAAAAATTTAACTTACAAATTAAAGTATCATGATCCACACAATCAAAAGCTTTTGAAAGGTCGCAGAATACACCTATAGCGTCATGTGATTCCTCCCAAGCTTGCAATATGAATTTAACTAAACTATGACCCGCGTCTGTAGTAGACCTGCCTTTTGTGAATCCGAACTGCTGTGGATGCATGATTTTATGGGTATTAAAATGCGAGATCATTTGCGTCAGCATTATTTTTTCGAATATTTTGCTAAACGCTGATAGGATGGACACAGGACGATAATCAGAGGGATTATCTTTATCACCTGATTTGAAAATAGGAACTACTTTACTATATTTCATCAAATCTGGAAATACGCCTTCATCTATACAGCTATTAAATATAAATGCTAAAGTTGGAGCAACGACATCTAAAATGGAATGTAGAACCTTAACTGAGACGCCCCACAAGTCTTCCGTTTTTTTTACTTTCAATTATCTAAAAGTCTTAATGATGTCACAGGGAGAGACATGCGTGAATTTAAAATTACTTAAGTTTGGAATAGATACATTTTGTTTTAAGAGCGATTCAGCTAACTTTGAGGAAGACGCGAGACATTTTGTCGTTTCGATGGGGATTTTAGAGAAGTAGGTATTAAACTCGTTAGCTACTTTAACCGCGTCCGTTTCTAATACGTTGTTAATCTTTAACGATATAGAGGACTCCGCGTTCTTACATATTGTAGAAAACTTATGACATGCATGTAGATAATAATTATTATTCAAAGTCAAAGTCAAAGTCAAGTCAAAGTCAGTCAAAGTCAAAGTCAAAGTCAAAGTCAGTCAAAGTCAAAGTCAAAGTCAAAGTCAAAGTCAAAGTCAAAGTCAAAATATAGGCCATATCTGAACATATTATAGAAAACTCATGATATGCATGTAGATAAGGTTATGTATGCGGCTATACATAATAAGGCATTATGCACCAGCCACATAAATAACTATTTTTACTTCAAAATAACAACGCATTTCAAAGTTTTGAATAAGGAACATGTATAAGTAACATAATTATTGAAATTATTTCAATATGTACTTCGCAAAACTGGTAATGAAGGCTTACGTGCATAATTCGTGTATTAAACGTGACGATGATCAAATACAAGCTTATGAAATAAAAATTGTTACATTTTCATCAATTTAGGTACGCTTCCTTCCACAGAAATTCAGTATTCTCGAAGAAAATAACAGAAAACGCACTTATTTAATCCCAAAATACACAAATTATTTTTATTTGACATCTTAATTGCTAAGGAAATAATCCTATACATTTATTTTTGAAATTACATCGTTATAATTTGTGAAGTCAAACCATTGAAACTTTTTCGAAACGCAACCCATGGTGGAACATGTTTTTATGACGTCATTCTGCACCCAGAAATTACTGCCAACATAATTATTATTTGTACGGTTGTCGATGGATAATTGCATAGTTTTACCTTAAATTACTTTTCTTTGTTAAAGTACTACTTACCTCATTGGTCATTGGGAAGAGATACTCGTAAATTAATAGAACTAATGTAAATAGAATTGACACAACAGATGTGTTTGAGTACCCTGAAAATTAAAGTAGTTTTATGTTTATTTTTTGCCTGTATTATTTTTATTTTTAAGCGTTAAATAATTACAAAATGCAGATAAACAAAAACTACCAAAATTATTGGGCGAATCGGAAACGGCCATTTTGGCACACTAATTTTGTGACGTCAGCGTTCACAAGTCATAATTTTGTTTATTTTGTAAATAGATAAATACCTACTTCGTTTTTAACTTACAAAATAACACAATATGAATACGTACCCTGCTACATTTATACATTTAATAACTGTGTTTCGTAGACTCATCCACTCCACTCTAATTCTCTGTTTAAAAATATTCTACTCGTAGTTCCTGCTATGAAGTTCAAGCTTTTTTCCATTCCAAATTTCATCAAATTTGGTGCAGTGCTTTAGTTGTAAAAAGTTAACTATTTGTATATGATTAAAGGTCACATTTAGATCCAAACTGGCGGTTAAAAACTATAAATAATGAAGAGAATGTTTCTTGAGTTAATAATATTATAAACGTTTCGTTTCTTACAGAATGTTGTTTACCTCTGCCTCTTTAGGTATTTTATAGGAAGATATTTCTGTTTTTAACAAAATAGAATAAGCTTTTTTAATGTTTTTAAATTATGATAATAATATTGAAAATTGCAAAGTTAATCTCACTAATATAATATGTATTTATTATAAATGCGAAATGTTATAAGTCTGTATGTTTGTTTGTTACCTACCTGTTCACGTGTTAACTGCTGAACCGATTTACATGAATTTCGGTATACAGATAGCACAAGTCCCGGGGAAAGACATAGAATAAATTTTATCCCGGTAAATTGCATAGTTCCCACGGGATAGCAATAAACGAATTTTACGTGAACAAAGTCGCGGGCAACAGCTAGTTAATGAATAAATGAAAGTAATATTGATGTATTCGATATTTTAATTAGAATTAAGTTTGGACTGTACACTAAAAAAAAAAACAATTTATTAAATGACTTCCTAAACCGTGCACTATAAAGAGCCTATTTTCCTTCTGTCCATTCCTATCCTGAACAGACTGTACTGTAGTACTGTACGAAATTGTCGAATATACCGCAAATCACTTCAAGCAGCATACAACTTTAACGTGTACCTCATTGAATCACGCTCAACGATCGTATCTCTGAAAAAATAATCTGTTTTTAAATTAATCACGTTACTTTTTATTTGTTTTAGTAACTGTTGCCGGCATACAAAATAGTCAAAACTTTTAAAGCTAAACATGAACATGTTTGCAAACGCCGTTTAGGTGTCATATAAACAGCGAGGGCCACAATATTAATTTGCAACTTGTTGATGATTAGAGGCGGCATGCGTTTATCGCGCCCGTCACGGCAGCGGGCCGCTCATTAATCACGTGACCTCACCTCGCCTCCGCGTCATAGACTATTAAAGAAGAGCGTATAAACCATTTCTTGGATTTTGATTTGAAATTTTAATAATTATATTATAAATTGAAAATACAAACTGAAATATAGATGCACAGAAAAACCAGAAAAATAAGACTTATTTTTCTGTGCATCTATATTTCAGTTTGTATTTTCAATTTAGGTTTTACGGAATGACCTTAAAAGTAAAAATTTGGAATTGAGATAAAAAATACAAAAAGATTTAAAAAAAAACAATCTTAATTATATTATACTATATTAACAATAATATGGATCCTTGGTCTGAAATAAATTTATTATTATGTTCTTTATTTTTCTTTCATTCTTAGGTTTAGGTTTTTATAATAGTTATAAAAAGTAAAATACAGAAAAGTACATACAAGGTGGAATTTTACCTTTAAGGTGAAATTTTACCTTTTAAGGTGGAATTTTACCTTTAAGGTGGAATTTTACCTTTACGGTGGAATTTTACCTTTAAGGTAGAAATTTGCCTTTAAGGTGGAATTTTACCTTTAAGTAAAAATATTATAAAACCCTAACCTAGTTTGCCGCCGGTAACGGGGCAGGGCCCAAGCTACCGGTGGTCAGGGCCGCAGAGTGAGGAACCTCCGGACGATGCGTGCCGTGTCCAGAAGTACCGCCTTCTATATCTGGCCCTTGATCCAGCCATCTAGCGAGAGTCTATTATTATTATATTGGGAAACACGTGCATTTAGTGGTAGGTGAGCAACCACCGTCCATTAGATACTTATGAAAGTAAGATATTGCAGAAGAGATGCCACCTTAGATGGCAAATATAGGACTTGTGTGGTAGCATTTTAATCTTTCACTAAAAGTAAATATCAAAACAAAAAAAATATATGATTGGTAGATCTCATCTCCTACCACCCAAGACAGTAAGTTTATTTTAGTTTTGGCTTCCAGTTCTAGTAAGCCAGATTTTGATAGAAATGATGCGATGATTTTAGTAATAGGATTTCGTTTGTCACCCTTTTTAACCCCCAACGCAAAAAAGGGGTGTTATAAGTTTGACCGCTTTGTGTGTCTGTCTGGGTGTCTGTTTGTGACACCGTAACTCTTAAACGGTGGACCGATTTGAATGCGTTTTTTTTGTTTGAAGTCAGGTTTTCTAGCGATCTTTCTTAGATATGTTTCATCAAAATCGGGTTAGCTGTTTTTGAGATATTGAACTTTGATGTGACAAAGTCGGGGGTTTTCCAAATTTTTTGTTGGTTAAGTTCTAGTTAGGTTATTCTTGTTTTATACAAATTAAGATCACACGAAATGAGCATTCTGCACCTTTTGCACTCTTTGTTGCAGCAACGCTGTTCTACCCTAAGGTGAGACGTCGGCTTATTAGGGGAACCTAGAACTTTGGGGTCGAGTTTACCTTACATGGGGACACAGGGGAATATATTTACCCAGACCCTCTCCCACACTTCGACATCGAATATTGACGTAAACATTGATGCTATCCCTTTTTGTTTTCAATCTTTAGAAAAAGACAAGACTGATTTTACCCTCGATCTTAGTTGGAAGATACCAAAGGGGTGTTTTCTGGGAACAAAACTGCCTCAGGCTCCTGGGAAATATAACTTAGCTCCATAAGTGAGGGCGAATCGTCAATCAGTATTAAAGTTCAAAAGGTTTATGGATACGTTCGGTATTTCAATTTGTTTAATGCGGTGGTGAAATGTTTAGAGGTAATTAAGAGGGGGGGGGGGAATAAAATAGCTTTTATTTTCTTTAGTTTTGTTAAGGGTAGAGAGTTGCAATTAAACTATTGCGTTAAGAGACTTTGGGTGATGGTGGTAGAAGGGAAAGCAATTTTTTTTTTATATTTTGAACATATATTATGTTGTTCTTTTAGCAGGGCTTGAAAATTTTACTTTAATCAAATTAGATGCATCATAACGAAATTGCTATTAAACTGAAATTCCAATAAAACTGAATAAATTTCGACCACAATCTTAATACCTACCAACCTACTTAATTTTAATTTTGTTATTTTTTACATTTTAGTTAAATACATAGGTATTCAGTTTATTAGCAATTTTATTATGGTAGGTACAATCGAGTTCTACCTTTTCACTGTAGGCCTTCTGACAATTTAATACAAACTCTCAAACATGAAGTAACAACAAGGTAGTAATGTGTAAAGATATCTTTGACCTCGATTGTACCTGTTGTATTTTGATTTTCATACTTTCTTGTGTGACGACACAAATTCCACTTCATCAAAAACATTTCTCTAAATTCACTCCTTTATTATACCTAACTTTAGCAAATATTTTCCACTTCATACATTGCAAAAAAGTATATTACCCTCTTTACTGTAAATAACGTTTCCGTTTTCTTCTTGACAGAAAATTATGAATACACCCCAAGTCCACCATAATTTTATACAGTAAAAGCCAAAAGGGGAGCAAATAGTAGCGCTAGGTAGCAAATGTCCCCAAATTGGTCTCATACAATAAGACATATTTGGCGTAACGACAAATATGGGGCTGTAATGACGTGCCAATTCTTATATTCGATGCGCCAAGGGATTTACGGGTCATTATTTAAATAAAAGAGGATATCTTTAAGGAAATGAGTTTCGTGAAGACTTTAAACTAGAGAGTCGGTAAAAAGTCAACTAGATTAATACAGAATATGACGTCAACATCGTTGAAAGTTTTATTTTAAAAGGAACATTATAAATGTTTAGTTAACAATAATGATAAATAAGTTTTTGGTAAAAATTTCATTTTAATACGAGCTTTTTTTGCTGACTGTACTTTTTGTTGACTGTACTTCCATTGTAACCCAAACTACATTTGCATACCTTTCAAGTCAACGCCATTAACCGTTGAAGTGTCCCGTCCTGTGGAGACTATCCTGGCCGGACTACCAGGATGTTACTACCAGATTATTGTATTGTCTACTACTAAAAGTGGGTCAAATTTAATATGATGATGACAGTTATAATAAAATAAATAAAAAAGGAATAGAAACACGGCAACATTTGTATTTTTAAAAGCTTTTATTTAACTGGCAATGTATTTCATTTGTCGGTAGTTTTTTTTTATTTCAAATGGCTGGCAAACGACCTTGCGGGTCACCTGATGGTAATTGATCACTGCCGCCCATGGACACCTACAGCATTATTAGGCCTGCGGGTGCGGTCCCAGCCTAAAAGGGGGGCTAAAGGGGAGGGGGAGCGGGGAGGGGGGAGGGGAGTTGGGCCTCCGGATCTCCCACTCACCGTACGAAGCACAGTAGCAAAACTATTATTTCACGCCGGTGTTCTGTGGGAGTGTGGTACTAACCCAGTCGAACCGGCCCATTCGTACTGCAGTTAGCAAGCGGTTAATCGTCATTCTCTCGCAATCGCGACTCTGCATGCTTTGAAATGATGACTTATTATTTTTAATTTGTTACCCCTGTTTCACCATTCGTCGATTAAATTTATCCGACGGATAAATAAATGTGATGCGGTCTCTATCTGATTTGTTCGACATTTATCCGTCAAATAAAATTAATCACTATGTAGGTGGTAAAACAGCCCATTGGTCTCCAATTCGCTGCCCAAATAAATCTTTCTTCTTGTTTTTTTCAAATACTTGCTACACATTTTTTATATTAGTTAGAAATCAAATTAGATAAAAAACCTTAGACAGAAGGCTGATATTGAAATGTTAATATAAGCACCACCAAAAGGCCGATGTTTTATTCTAGTCGAAATAGTGGCTACTTAAAGCATTAAAAATACCAATTTCATAAACCTCTAATAAAACATCCGTTACCCATCGAAATGCCGTAGCAGTAAAATCCATTGAGCATTTTCAATCTCATCCTGCTAATTTATGCCCAATCACAGCTCGATCACATTAAAATGGAATCAAATATGGAAACGAGTGCGTTTCGTTTTAATATATTAGTTATAAATTTTAATATAAACAAGCCATTTTGATGTATAAATGTCAATCTTTTGTTTATAATGAACTTGACTGATTGAATATTATAGATATGACAGCGATTACGAGTTTGGTCAGTCCTAGATGGAACGACACCACAGAGCTAAAAATAAAAATAATAAAAATGTCACGCGATACAAAAGCACGTTTATGTGGCTAAAAAGCCACTTTTTCTGGTTCAGTCCGTAACGAAAGCTAGAAACAAACGGTTAGTAGAATTCGAGCTTCAGGAAGGATTACATTTCCCTGGTCGAAGAAGAAGAAAGCAGAAAAGGGTCGAGAATAAAAATATGAATTAATCCAACGCTTCAACATATATGTATCACAGACTTTTTTCATGATATAATAAGACCGTAACATATTTTTGACCAATTAGACTAAATACCATAATTTAGTCAAATAAATGAAAATAAAAACAAACATGTGCGTATTAATAGGAGAAGAGGTTAAAATTAAATAGTAGCTACTTCGGTCTTGATCCAAATCCATCCAGCCACATTCGCGTGAAGAAGTATCAAGCACGTGCATGCACGCACACACCCTCACAAACTTTCACATTTTTTTTACATTATTGGGAAATGGTTAGCCGATAGTATATTTCGAATACTTTGTACTTAATTCTCATGGTCAGTCTATAAAAACAATTGCGATAATATCAGAAAGTAGTAGTTATCTCAAGTATACTATAAATCACATATTTTTACGCAATTTGATTATCGTATAAATATGATAAGTAAAATAACTCTAAAAGCTAAATCAGTTATCGTTTCCTCCAGTTTAGATACAGCTAAAATTTAATATTAATCAAGATAACTGGAAAGGCAAGCTGTTTTTTTAATGCATTTAACTTAGAGCACTAATTAAACTAGATACTTATAGAAATGCAAAACTAATCTAAACCTGAGAAATCTTTAATTTCGATTATTTTATAAAAAATTTGGGTTGACAATGCAGATTGATAGTTTTAATCCACTTTCATGACAAAACGACATTTATTTCTTCTTTTTTTCAACCTGAAAACGTCTACTACCTATTGAATTAAGGTCATCCGAATCACTTCCATATTGAACGGTCAAACGTTTTTTACAGCCTACCTTCAAGCACACGTTACGAAATAGCAAATATTTTGATGTTGCCAGAACTGGCATGTTACCAGATACTTTACTAACGCATAGAAAATATATTCTATAAATAACACGACTTTCATACCAGGGCATTGCTAAAGTAATTTTTAATAAATATCTGGAAGCTTTCAAAAATATGGAAAACTTTCCAATACAAATTCATGATGTAAAATTTTATGCAAGCCAGAAGTCGATAATATTAGCTCCATCAGCGATTTAAGTTTGAGATATTTCTAATAAAACGTGGCTATAAAATAAATCGTATGCTGCCATTAATAGAGTATGGTGTGACGGTTTTTTCAACTGTATATCAGATAACATTAGACAATTTGACACAACTATGCTAGCATTATATTTAACAAATTAGGTATATAAAATGCATTAAGTCGTGCCCTGAGATTGATAAAATAATAGGTTATTCTACTTGTACAGCATTCATGAATAATCGCTTTCACGAATGAAGAAAAGCAATTGTCGGAGACGAGTGGCATGCCAACTAATTGTAAGTCATGTTACTTATGTGTAAAGCGATGACCACGATCCACTGTCAAGAGCGAATTGAAGAAGATACTATTTTTGTTTAATGTACCCGTATAATTTTGAATTCATTAACGATCGGCCAAGAATGAAGGTAGCTATGTCTACGCAATGATTAACATCTATGCGCAATTTTTCAACTTTTTATGCCAAATCATGATTCATTCAACTGTGTCAAAGTATCGAGAGCTTACAAAGGTAAACGCTGTGAATTTATCAAATAAAATAGATCTAACGGGTACATTTGTAAAATCTTAAAGTAACATGTGTATCGTATTTAAAAAATTGATGTGTTCTTCAACTACTGTTTTAATGTTTATGGTTTATATTGAATTAAATTATGGGTAGTATTTAAACGCACATCAAACAAAATATTCAACTCAACATATTACGTAATAAAACCGCAACTTATATTTGTGGCGTACCGCTATTTATCTTAAAGTAAAGCATTTTTTTATTGCACAGCTAATAATGACTAACGCACATCATGCCTTGTAACTCTTTTTAATTAAATCTAGCTTCTATTTTCATATAACGCACACCAGTTTGCATAAAAGAAACAGTATTTTATTTGACATATCATCTTATTATTTATTAAGTACAACATAGGTATGTATACCTATCAATTTATTTTCAGCATTTATAATACTTGTTACATCAAATAAATTACTTAACCAGCACTATTAGGAGCCAAATTATTTCCTAAATAAATTAGGTTCTGGCGCTTCGCCGGCCGCTACTGCGTCGCGCACGCTTCGCTCGCTCGGCTCGCTCGTTGTGGTGTGGTCGCAATTGTACCTAACGCTCCTCCTCGCTCCACTCGTCGTCGTACCAAATTTTTCGGTGCTAAATTGTCAATAAAAGTTATTTTGCTATGAGAATGAGTATCATCTACGCACGCTCTAGTTAATATGCTGTGCGTGCAATCAGTATTTTTGATGTGATTGTAGTATTTTTGTATATTGTAGATTGAATTATCTGCAGTACTAGTTTTGCTAAACATTTAGTTTATTTGTATTGAAATAATTTAATTGATGTACAAAAGTATAATATAAATGATAGGCAATTATTTATTTGATGTGCAGGTAATAATTGTACGGTCTACATTGACGTATTGCGCGCTCAGCACATTTTACTTTGATTGCGTAAATTAGTTAATTACACGTCAGTTCACGTTTAACATTCATGCATGTAATGTGTGCTCGCTTTACTATCAATTAAAAGTTAAGTTATTATTCGGGATTATCAGTGAGTTCTTATTACAAAGTGACTCTACAGTTAAGCAATTAACAGTTCTACTTGGAGTATGAGCAATAGCAGCCCATACAATAATATCCCTTAAATTATTAGAGTCGTTTAATTAGGGCTTTTATTTAATCCCAATATTATAAATGCGAAAGTTTGTAAGTCTGTTTGTTTATTTGTTTGTATGTAACTTCATCACGTCTAAACCGCTGAACCGATTTAGATGAAATGCGGTAGGTATATAGATAGTTTGTGCCCCGGAGAAGGACATAGAATAATTTTATCCCGGAAAATTGCATAGTTCCCGCGGGATAGTGAAAACCAGATTCTACGCGGACGGAGTCGCGGGTAATAGCTAATTGTATATAGCATTTAGTATTATTGTGAGATATTTTTCAAGACACTTTAAGAACGTTCCCATTATGCACACTTAAAAACAACGCTCACTTATTTATAGTTTGGTAGATTCTTAAATATAATACAAGAAAATTTCAAATTTGTATGTCAAAATATGTCTATTGTTGTCAGGAATAAAGCATAGTTGCGTCAAACCCGACTAAAACAAACGCTCGCAGCAGGTGTCATCGGCGACGTGATGTCAAATCGGTCACACTCGGCGAGGGCGTGAATCGACTTCTTTATTGGAGTTCCATGGTACGCCATTAATAATATAAGGATTTGTATTTAAATAACTTTTGACATTGATGTCTGTATTACTATACAAATAAGTTTAACAAGGATCAAGACGTGTATAATAAATGATAGACGCTGCATTATTTTGATGAATTGTGTAAAAATCACATTTAAAACTAATTATAACTATTATTGTTCTTGCCTGAAACTGTCTGAGTTTCTTCATAATTTTGTACTCTCCCTGGACAAAAAGTAGCTTAAATACGTTTATCAGGGATAGCTTACAGTTCATCAAATGAGATAAGAGCGAAAGGTCTCCGTTTTAGCCGTGTCTTTTTCATCTACAGATCGCATTTTTAAACCGATTCTAGTGAGAATTTGTGAGCTGATTAGATAATTTCATGTTTTTTTTTTCAGAAATTCATACAATTGCAAAATGTTAGTTCGCATGGCAACCCCGACAGATTTTTTTGCGTTTTCACTTTTAGTCTGGGAATTTTTATAAAAAATATTTAACTATTGTAGATATTAAGGAAAAATACTACCAGCCTCTATACGTCCCACTGCTGGGCACATGCCTCTAGCCTACCCACAAACTACGAGTATACCTTGTTTAAACATCACAGAACCCTCAACTAAAATTACGATAGCAACAACTCATTGCTTCATTTTTTGTCCCCTTTTTTGATGCGTCACCTGCCAGGGGGCCATAGCGGCCGGAACTGATTAGTTGTATCTAGGTAAATATTGTTTTTTTTTTTCTAATTTTCAGTCGAACCTTATTTTGAAAGTTTTGTGCTCTTGGATATTTTGCTGTTAGTTGGAGGAAAAATTGATACTGCGAATTAGATTTACGTCCATATTTAAAGGCCAAGGCATTTTTATTTCGGACTTCTTCCTTTACTTTTGTTACATCTACTACTCAGAAAAAGGGCCTTAAAGTTTAAGTCAACAGCACCAATTTGTTTCCTTTTTGTCCGTATCCAATTCAACAGCTGGACGAGTTTAAAGATAATTATCACACTTTCTCCATTCACCACAAAGTCTTGCCTTAACCAAAAATAATCTTCAATACATCTTTATACTATCAAACGGCAAACAAGATAACGAAGCGACTGGTCACCTATTGAGGCGCAATACACAATCCAGTCCAGTCCAATTTTCTTGATTGAATCCGCGCCTTCTATGGATTATGGACGGATGTCTTGCAATAACAGTCGTTAGCTACGCTGTCAGTTTGTGTAAACTTAACTATAATAAAGGTAGCTAAGTGAGAAAGTGGTAGAGAGCTTGCTTGATGTTATTTTTGAAGCGCTAACATGACAGCCACGGTTTTTATCGATTTGCAATTGTGAGGAATACTTACTTAAGAGTAACGTTGATCACAATATTGTCTCCTCATTCAGCGCATTTGCGTCCACCGTTGGATGTATGACTCTTCAATATTCTTAAAGCTAACCCTAAGGTAGTCCAGTAGTCATAATTAGTCCAGCAATTGGGCTGATATCATTTGATTGTTACCTTGCCGGCCTGCTAATTCCTCTTTTTGAGCACTGGTACCTTAACACAGATTTTTCGATGATTCAAGATTAATTGCATTAATCATAATATAAATTTGCTGCAATTGGCTTTTTAGAGCAACAGATGTTTTCGACTCAGATGCTTACATCATGACAATGAAATGGTGATCTAAACAGTGATAGAAATGCATGCAATACGCTATTTTACTAATTTGTATATGTTTTATAAATGAAACTACACAATGCTGTTATCGAATAGAGAAACAATTTTAAGCCACCTTTACAAATAGCAAAGTTATAAAGGTTTGAAATTCAAGATTAAACAGAGAAAGACATACTGGCATGTGACGTCACACGCCAGTAGCGCCACAGTGTAAGAAAATGTAAGAAAGTTCTTAGACTGGTAGCGCCGTACTTGCTGCATAGAGAAAAGCGTTTGATAAAGAGACAGGTATATAGATTTTTCAAAAAATCACTGTAAATCCAATTTTCAACCGATTTAAGTTTTCTCTTCGCTAAACACATGTGTCAAGTTTTCATTTTATCACATGACACGATTATTAGCCAACGTGAGCTTTAAAAACATATTTAAATTCGTGCAGCAGTTTTTTTACTAAGTAGGTAATTACGTAAGCTGGTTTTAATTTTAGGATGTTTTGGGCTGATGAATAGTTTTTTTTTTGTATCGTGATACTGGAAAATTAAATGTAAAGCTTTTAAAACTGATTTTGAAACGAGATATTAAGCCACTTTTAACAGCCTCATGTAGAATGCTCTAAACTGTCATAAAATCTGTCACAAATCATCATTAGTAAGTACATGTTTTACTCTATAATTTAAACATAATGAAATTAGACGAAAGCACGTCAATGTTGATCGTAAATATCGACTTACAAATGTTTACGATTATCCATAAAGTCATCCTCGTAGCTGTAGCTTGAAGCTTCAGAAGTTGTGTTTTATTAGGACATACCAGCGTTTATGAGCTGTGCTGTATGACTAACGAAAGAATATAAAACAATACATGTCATTCATTTACGATAGTTGCTTTTATTTACTTGCTTATTATATTCTTTTAAGATTACTAATAATCTTTTCTACTACGAATTACGTCGTCGTCGTTCTACGTCGATTAATAATTTGATGCGATGGCTGCATGGATAATAAATAATAATATGTCTTCAACTGTACTGGACTGCAAAGTCAATTGCTGCGTAGGTACATGTCTGAATGAACTATTGGGAACGGATTGATCAATTTGATTATTCATATTTATCAAGACAAGGTTTGTAAGAAATTATTAGAAAAGATGCGACGGTACCAAAGCTGCAGGCATAATAGTTTTTACAAATTTTTATGCTTACTACTCTTTCGTTATGGATACAATCAAACATCAATTACCGTATGCCTTTCACATCCAACTGCATGACAGTGCATTCATTATTAAACATTTTTAATCCCAAACAAATTGCTTGATGTACGTGACCCATCTTCGCTTGTGTACCGTTAAATTACACACTCCGAGCCCATAGTACCCATTACGTAGGAAATGCCACTAATGCATCTCATTCTCTATTTTGTCAAATTATAGGCACTTTCGTGGTAGTAATCTCACGGAATGAGATAATGGCGAGAAGTGAGAAGTCCGTCGTGAGTTGAATCGTTAGTGACGTGGACATCTGCTTCGCACGAGCTGTTTCTCTTGGAACCAGGGACTGTGTACCTTTACGGCCCGAGCACGACTGCGTGAGACCGGCAGCGCGGCGAGTGTGCTCGTGCTCATTGCACGGCTGAGATACTTTTTTATAATAGGTTATTACTAAAAAAACTGACACAGTAGCTGTTGTGTATATTTAAGGGTAGTGCAGAAATGCGAGATTCAAATTTACAGCATAGGCGGTTACAACGCACGCACATAGTCGATGAAACTGATTCATTT